>NC_089222.1:118555270-118855270 GCF_963924675.1 Phocoena phocoena | reverse complement strand
GATTGCAAATTTAAGTGACCTTCCTTTTTTTCCAAGGGCAAGAGATAATAAGTTACTTAACTTTGTATAATTAAAAGATCCACCTTGTTGTTTTAAGTCCATACAGTCTCAGATCACAAAGCAAAATCAACTTTAAGACAAAAGAGAGCAGTTGGATTTTGATGGATTGGAAGTGGAAAAGCTTATTTCAGATTGAGGTGACTGAGAAAAAAGAACTCAGAAGCTTTATTCTGCTTTGTTGGTTCAGGGAACTATACTTGGTTCAGAGTTTAACGGGCCCAGAGAAATGCAGCAGGACATGCAGCTAGAGATTCAGGCAGGTACCTAGTCACAGAAATGTAAAGGTGCTACATGTTAACCTATGTTGTTTGCATTGTACAGGACAGGTGGCTGTTCCCAACTTCCTATTCATTCGAACACCCAGAGTGCAGGGCTGGGCCTATCAGGCCTCGGGGCATGCCATCGGCTGAACTCAGCTTATGCCATTCTGTGTATGACATTCCCTAACCAGAGACCTGACTTAGAACATGTATGTGACCTAGTATGGAAAAAGATGCAAGATCCAAGGGTTTCCTGTGGACTTAAGGGGATGAAGTTTTCTTGATCTCAATAGAGAACCACTGCAAGGTACTCATTCTTTGGTTGTCGTGCATGAGGATGACCACGTGGTATTGCTTCAACCAGTCTGCCACCAGTTAGGGGCTCTACTGCTGAAGAATAAAGTCCACACAGATGAGAGCAGAACCAAAGAGAGAGAAACAGTTGGAGAAATTGACTTACACCTGTCCCAAATTTCTTCCTGTCTCTGGACTTCAAGGTACAGGAACCAATAAGCAGAGCAATATTCAAAACATGAAACAACCTGTATGCCATGATATATATATATATGTGTGTATATATATAATGTAAATAAAACAATGTATATCAGTCATAAAATCATTCTAATAACTTCCAAATTGTTTCTTGATTTTTAGGAAGTGTTGTCATGATCTTTTCTTTGATATGCTGCCTCTGACTAAATGATGCATCTGTTTAAGTCATACTTGACCAAAGAAACTTCTTCCAAAAATTCCCCATAAAATTATGTGACATAATCTAAATAGAGAAATATAATTCATTATATTGAATCCTCTCCATGTTTCTGCCAAACTAACAAAAATTATATTCAAAACATGTCTAACTTATATACTCTGTAGTTTTTATATATTAAATGTCTATTACTAATTCATAAAAATTATTTATTGGAATATAATATTTAATTACTTAGCCTTGTTATATTGATTTTCATTAATCTTCAATCCATAAATAAACGTAATATTATTTGAAAAGAATTCAACTCAATAAATTGAAAGAACTTATATGTTTATTAAATATTTCACTTGTGGTATCACTTTTATGTGATTTATCAATGAATGTTAGTCTTTTACTAGAATTATTTTGCTTCAAATGTTGTATCACATGCCTTTATTTCTATATCTTATTCTCTTTCCTAGTTTTCTTTCTTTAGTTTATATATTTAATAATTTTGTCATGCATTAAATTAATCAGACAGCTTTAATAAAACAACTTTTTTCTTGTAAAACTAAACAAAGTAGCAAAAGATGTACTATTATTCAAACTCAGATCTCTGGGGAAAAAGTTCACTTTCCAAGTTCTTAATTATTCCCACTGCAAAATTTCTATTACAAGTGACTATTAGAAGCTTCTTAAAATTTCCAAACCACATTTGCTGCTCTAGTGGCACAGGCTGCCAACAGAGATACAAATACCCTTCCAATTTTCAGGATTTCAATTCCCGGCAAGTTAGTAAGTCATTTAATTCTCCCTGCTGTGTATCTAATATATGATGATAAAGATAAAGTTCATCAAGAAAAGAATTTAATGATGTGTTATTTACATATTCTATTGCCTTACCCAGAAATAACTGAATGTGATAATGTACTGCCAAATTAAAACATCAGAAATTTTAATAAAAACTCCACTTAAACTCCAAACTTTCTCCTTCATATTACATTGATATAACCACGTGAAAATATATCATGCATATTTTCATGCAGATGTTTTTCATTTATTTTTCTTGAGCACCAACAATAAAGATTGATAAGTTATTCCAGATGATATTCCTTCTAATTCCATAATCAATGAAAACCACAAAATTATCCTGTCTTTAACTTTACTAAGTTAATCATTAATCACTTTTATGTGAAACAACTGAAGCCTCATCAATGATAATTGAAATTCTCCAGTCTTGTGCATATTTTTCAAACAATGTGGCAAAGTTCCAAGTATGTTTCCAAAAGTAATTACATGTTTCCTCACAAGTGGAGCCATAAATCTGGATTACAAAAATATGCACATATTAGTATCATTATTTGTGAAATGCTATTAATATTTTATAACTAGACACGTTTGAATATTTTTAATACAAAATAGATAAAGTTCTGATGATACTTTCTAAATGATTTTAATTTACTTTATTGATACTCTTTGAAAAAATACTTTTGGCAGTTTATATTATTTCAAATGTTTTATTATGTGATGCTTGATGTGAAATTATATGAAACTGAACTGATGATTGAGTAATGATTTACCCCTTTGATGTTTGCAAATTTTCTCCATTTGAACCATGAGCTTTAATAAAACATGATTAACATTCTGATGAAATACATGTGTTTAGCACTTTCAACCTTTACTGGCAGAAAATTCAGCTTTTTTTAACATTTTTATTGGAGTATAATTGCTTTACAATGGTGTGTTAGTTTCTGCTTTATAACAAAGTGAATCAGTTATATATATACATATATCCCCATATCTCTTCTCTCTTGCGTTTCCCTCCCTCCTGCCCTCCCTATCCCACCCTTCTGGCTGGTCACAAAGCACCGAGCTGATCTCCCTGTGCTATGCGACTGCTTCCCACTAGTTATCTATTTTACATTTGGGAGTGTATATATGTCCATATATACACTACCACTCTCTCACTTTGTCCCAGCTTACCCCTCCCCCTCCCTGGGTCCTCAAGTCCATTCTCTAGTAGGTCTGCCTTTTTATTCCCATCTTGCCCCTAGATTCGTCATGACCATTTTTTTTTTTTTTACATTCCATATATATGTGTTAGCATACGGTATTTGTTTTTCTCTTTCTGACTAACTTCACTCTGTACGACAGACTCTAGGTCCATCCACCTCACTAAAAATAACTCAATTTCATTTCTTTTTACGGCTGAGTAACATTCCATGGTATATATGTGTCACATCTTTTCTCCATTCATCTGTCGATGGACACTTAGGTTGCTTCCATGTCCTGGCTATTGTAAATAGAGCTTCAATGAACATTGTGGTACATGACTCTTTCTGAATTATGGTTTTCTCAGGGTATATGCCCAGTGGGATTAATTTAGCATTTTTTAATGCTCAGAAGCAATGATACGCTACTTATACCTTTTGTTGAAATAATCAAGTTGCATTTTATTCAAGAAATACAAATGATTTGTTTTCTTTTGTATTAATTCTTGGACATTATCAAAATACATTCTGGACTTTATTTTTTCCCTAACATCAGAAGATGTCACAGGAGGCAGTTTATTATTTCATTTCATAAAATCTTTTCTGTGTTCCTACAAATTTTAAAGATTCATGTTTATAACACCTGCTGCTACACAAACTCTCACCATCCCAATAGATTCTTACAGTAAGAGATACCTGTATTTCAAAGCAATAATGATTAATTAATTAAAAGACAGGGACAATGCTGATTCTCCTAAAACACAGAGTACCTTTTAGGGAATGCACGCTACATGATACTGATCTATTTAGTAGTCAGAACTGCAAATGTTTTGGATCTCACTATAAGAAGAGAACTATTTACCAATCAATATTGTGAAATCAATAGATATTGTGACATCCTATGACAATTAACTTGGATTAACAAGTTTGTTGTAGCTTGATTTTATCAATGGCCTCACTACTTCACCATTCTCTGCATCTGTGTGTTTTTGCCATGTAACTGTGTAGTGCCATCCCATTCTGTCTCTGGGCTCCACCAAGTGACTTGCTTAGGCAGTGTGATATTAGTGTGATGCAAGCAGAGGTTTGAAAGTATGTGTGTGATAGGCATGCGTTTGCTCCTCTGTCTTTACCATGAGAACAAACCGAGGCTAACCTTCTAGAGGATGGCCTATGCGTGGAACAGAGCTGAGTCACTCCAGTTGTGCAAGCCACGGACATCCCTGAGAGATGTGGTAAAGCCAGGCAACATCAGAAAGACCCCATCTGACACACAGCTGACAGCAGCCATGTGAACATTCTCAGCTGAGATCACAAGAGCAGATGAGATCATCTAAGTCTTAGAAAATCACAAGCTAAATGAATTATATTGTTGCACACCACTGAGCTTTTGTGGCCATAGATGGCAGGTGTAAGTTTTATAGCTAATTTCTATTTAATTAATTGTACTACTTATTACCATTACTATTATAGTTTTTAGCAACCAATGAAAACATACTTTAAGTTTTAAAAATTAGTCTAACTATCCTGGTGTGAATTAGCTAAATATCAGCCAAGCAGTGAGTCTCAGAATTTAGCACTGCTTGGGTGGGTTTTCTGTTACCTACAGCCAAAGACAACATAAATGATGCAATTTGTGCTTTTATGCTGGAAAGAATGGGAAAGCACTGAGTGATGGCAAAGCTTCAAAGTCCCACAACTATAATGGCCAATAATTTGTCTACATTTTCTGCACATCTGCTTGACCCAGAAGCCAATTTTCCAATTTGGATATAAATATCTTAACGTCTTGCTTTCTCTTCTGAGACAAGAAAGATCACATGACTTTTAACAGCTTAGTCATAATCACTGAGATCAACATCTAACAACATCACATGAGGCCAGCAGAAACTCCAGATAAAACTTAACTTTTATAAGTTTGATAGTTACTGAATTAAAAATATTGGAGGGGGCTTCCCTGGTGGTGCAGTGGTTGAGAGTCCGCCTGCCGATGCAGGGGACATGGGTTCGTGCCCCGGTCCGGGAGGATCCCACATGCTGCGGAGCGGCTGGGCCCATGAGCCATGGCTGCTGAGCCTGCGCATCCGGAGCCTGTGCTCTGCAACGGGAGAGGCCGCGGCGGTGAGAGGCCCACGTACCGCAAAAAAAAAAAAAAAATATATATATATATTGGAGGGAAGATGATAGACCTTAAGAGACTTCAAAAAACTATTATCTAGTAAATGGAAAATCAACATCTGTTTTGCATTTCTACACCTTTTAAGAGGAAAGAAACTTGATAAATATCTCAATTTTAGGAAAATAATTTGGGAAACAATTCACTCTGAAATATGACTTGTTTTAATGAAATGATAGCTAACATGGTGACTTTATCATCAGAATGAGGAAAAATAGCGTTTAAAATGTTGCACTTAAAATTAAAATGACACCAATTATCTTTTATCTACTGGCAAATATTTACAATAATGATAAACCTAGCTGAAGAGGGTAGCAAACTGCTACAAAAGTTTTGGAAAACAACTTATCAATGTGAATTGCAAGGCTTAAAAATGTCCATTTTTTTTGTCCAAATATAGATTGTATACATTAGCTTTACTATGAAATACACCCCAAGATTTAGCTATGTAAAATGACAACCATTTATTAGCCTATTAACTGGATAGTTCTGGTCATGCTGGGCTCACTCTGTGCATATGCCTCAGTAGCCACTCAGGGAAGCATCTCTGCTTCTGCAATTGACTGACAACTGGCTGGAGCAACAGCGGCAAATGGGTTTCGTGTCTCTCATGGACGAGCAGCTCGGTTAATGGCAGCTAGGATTCAATGAATCAGAACACAAGCTGCAAGGCCTTTTAAGACCGAGGCTAGGAACAGGCATGATAGTCACTTCTGATGCATTTTATTGGCCAAAGCAAGTCACAAGTTCTGATTCAAGTAGTGGGGAACGGATTTCACTTCTTCATGGAAGAAGCTGTAAAATCACCCTGCAAAGGGGCAGGGGGTGAGGGAGGCATTGAGAATTGTGGCCAATTTTGCAAACTACCACATAGACTCTGACAATATCTTCTAAGCAATTATCAAAAATATGGGGACTAGGGGCACTCAATGTAAAAAGATGGTTATAGAGGTAAAATGAGAGGAAACAGCATTTCCAATTCTTGAGGAAAATGATCATATACATTATGAAAAGTTTATTTTGTGGAATAATATGCAGATAATATTAAAAATATAAGGCATGGATACTTGTAAATTTGAAAAACAAAGCATAACTGAATGAAAGTAATGTGATTACAGTTAAATCAAACACTGAGGGGAAATACATCAAACTGTGCACAGTAACGTGTTTAGGGAGTAAGCTTATAGGTATTTAATTAGCTTATATTCCTGAATTTCATTATTCTCTACACTGAGCAAGTATAGCCTCCAGGATACTGGACGCAAAGTGATCACATGATAATATCCCCTCCACTATTCTTTTAGAAGATATTTTTAAGATGATACATGGAAAGTAACATCACACTTTTGAGCTGGGGAGGGAGTTTTTTGATGTCTTCCCCAAGTAAGAAGTGACCCACATGATTCAGAACACCAAATCCATCATGAGACTGAAGGAACCAGAGAGAACACAGGTGAAGACATAGTGCTTTATGGGTAGGAAGGCAGAGAAGTTCATTAAACAAGAACCACAGCATTCATTGAACATGTAAGCAAGACCTCATTGCTATTAGCTGATGCTCCAAGTTCTACTTTGAAGGAGTACATAAGTAAAGATTAAGAAACTTTTGTCATCAGTAACTAGGGACCTGAAGCCAAAGCACTCATTCAGCTCAGCTCAGATTACATGAATTAGTAGCAGAGAAAGGATCAGAGGAACAGAAAAGTAAGCCTTTAGCTATCCAGCTAAGAGTTATAAAGCTACATAGTGGGAATGACAATAATTCTTTATAAATGCTTCATAACTTGTTGAATACAAATATATATATAAATAGTATATAGAGTCCATAATCACAGTCACATTCAATAAGTTATGAACTTCAGAGGACAAAAAGTGTTCCTACCCTAGTAGAGCTGTAACTTTGCTACCATGTGCCCATTACAGTGCATTGTTGGACTCTGAGCAAGACTTTTTTTCTTCCCTAAACTACATGCTCTGTACATGTTTAGGATGATGGTCTTACAAGATTCCTTGTAGCATCAAACTTCTATGATTTGATGATTCTGTGTTGAATGGTGGCTCACTAAATATTGGGTCCTATAGAGACATCTCATTTACTGCTTGGCTTACTTAAATTAAGTTCTAGGATATAAAGAGGTAAGCACCTCTTCCTAGGGAATTTTGTCTCATTCTGACAGGAGTTGTCAAGTGCTTTTAGGTAGTTCTAGAAACAGGTAAACATAACATTAGGCTCTAGGCCAGAATTAATTTAATTTAATCATTACATAATGCTGCCTTTGTAGTGAGTTCTCCCTCATTGATTCCCCCTTAGGTCCCTGGACCAGAAACTGACAGCTCCTACTTTGCAACTGGACAGGTATTTTTTAACAAATGGCATTGATCTTGATGCTTTGCAATTCCAGATAACTACAGTTATTGTGAAAAACTAATCCATCCTAATCTTTAGCCTTTCCAACAGTGTGACATAAATAGTTAAGAACATTAGAATCATACCGGTTTGTGGTATTTTGTTATGGCAACGATAGGAAACTAATACACATAGTAAAAGTCATATCTAGTTGTGGGTTACTGAAGTGCATATATATCCTCTATCTTTCTGCCTATATTTTCTGTTTAGGCCTTTGGAATGGACTGGGCCAAATTTTGAAATCACATAGAGTAATATTTCCTCCTGAGGCAATGTATTAGAAAGGGTTGTCTATATTTTATTACCCTGAATGTATTTTATTTATGGGAAAAAACACTTAAGGAAGAGTGACAGAAAAATAATAAAACTCTTTAGAATTCAGAGAGACACAAAACAAACTAAAAATCTTCTCAGGAAATGAAAATAGCTAAGAGCAACAAGACTTAAAATATACATCATGATGGACAAAGGAGATATTGTAAAATGAAAAAAATAAAACAAGCAAACAAGAGAAAGGAGAACACTGTTTCCATTTCTGCTTTATGTTTTGATCATATCCAGTCTTATAATAATTCACTTTTTTATCAGATAGACTTTTGAAAATAGACATATTTTATCAAATACATGAAACACCTTTAGTCATTGAACATTTTTAAAGGTTTTGACATAGTTAACTTGATAAATTACACTATTTCTAAATGAAAATTTGGCCAATTCATTTTTATGCTACTTGAAATAAAGAAGATTGAAATATTGACCTTTTCTTACTGCAACAATGTTAGTGATTGTTTTTTATGTTCCAAGGAGGAATTTTTTGTTTGCTATGAAATTTTTTATTTACTTAAGAAGAAAACTAATGTAATTTTTTTTTTTAAAAAGTGTTTAGAAGGACACCAAATCTCAAGTTTATCAATTAGGTAAAGAACAAAATCTGAATAGGAAAAAAAATAATCTTAAATAATTTATTTGGTAAATTTTAGCAATCACGCTGTCCAAGTAGTTATACAGGACTTATATGATAGAAGAGGAAAACCATATTTTGATAATACAGTAGAAATAGAACAAAAGCATTTACAGAAGTTTAAATTAAATTTCTGATCTTTCCCACAAAATATCTAATTCAAAACCCTACATATTTTAGAACACAACTATTTTTCTCATCCAAACCCCATTTTTCCATTTTACAGATTCTTCTTACAGGTCATAAGTCAGTATATTAGGTTCCCAAATAGCCTCTAAAATCAGTACAAGCAGCACTAGAATGTTGGATTCTATTTAGTCTTTAAAACATATTGTGCCTTCTTTCTTTTAATAGCAACCTACAAAAATTTTGATTCTTAGTTAATATGACTACATGTAAATTAAGGTATGATCATACAATTCAAGTTAACAGTTTATACTTCTTATATATTTCATAGATCACAGCATACATTTTCTTTGTCATATAATCAATTCACAACTAAAAGTATATGTTGGCATTACTATTTGTAAGCCAGAGAGTATGGTTATCTTTAGTAAAAATATTCTTAAATGTTTTATCAGAAGTCAAAAATTCAACATAGCTTATAATGGAAATTTTAATTTGCAGTCTTCATTGGAATACTGAAACACTGTATTCTATTTAACTTCTGTACAAACCAGATTTTCTTACTTTATGTATGTTTACATCAGGCACAGATGAAGGAAAGAATATGTGAAAGAGAAGGAGAAGAACAAAGGTGAGAGGATGGTCTGATCACTGAAAATCTTTGACACCATACAAAATGCATGGGAGTTTGATTCTGTAGGCACTGGGAAGCCATTGAAGGGTTTTAAGTAGTGGAATAGCTTGACATATTTATAGTCTAGTAAACTCACTCTAGAAGCAATAAGGATGGTAGAATAAAGAAGAATGACCCTCAAATCAGGAAAAAAGTTACGCAAGGTATGAGGAAGTTTTAAACTATCATAGTGGTAAGTAAATAAGATGATTACGGATCCACTCTGGGAGTTAAGAGTAAGAAGTAGACAGTCACTCTTTCCGACGTAATGGCTAATTGGAAATGCTGACATAAGAAATACAAAAGTCAGAAGTGGTGTCAGGGTGAGAGGTGGAGACAGAGTTCAATTTGGCAAGACAGGACTGCCTGTGTCTGTAAGTAGCCAGCTAGAAGTGTCCTGTAATTTGAAACTTAGCAGTGTAGAAGTTGAAGATAGAAACCTAGATTTCATGATTACAGCTGATGAAAGAAGGATGTTGGTTAGGACAGTTGTATAATTGCGAACATGTCTAAAACAATAGCCTGAATAACAGAAATCCTTGGAGAGTGGAGAAAAAAAGAAAGAGGGAATCCAACAGAAGAGTCTGTGAAGAAATAGCTAGAAAGGTTAGAAGAGAAACAGAGCAGAGTAACATTTTTGAAGCCAAGGAAAAAGGAAGGGTCTAGAGGAGAAGAGTGGCCCATACCACCAAATACAGAGAGGTCAGACATGATGAGGACTTAACAGAATTCAATGAACCAATTCTCCATGTTTTAATATCATAATGGCTTCTGATACATTAAGTATCTTGACAGTTATTCAGACAGAAGTATTTTTATTTCTGTTTCAAAGAGTAGTAGACAGCATTTTAATCCCAATGTTAAGTCCATTTTGACTAATCATTACGTTCTTTTTCTCCAGCTTTCTGACAATCTTTAGCAGAAACAGAGGTCCTGGACACCTTTTTTAGTATGCATACACAAAATAAAAACAAATATAAACAAATACGTTTGTTTATATATAAACAAAATATTTACCTTCCACTTATTAGGCATTCACAGAATATCCAAATGTGCATTATGGCCTTGCTAATCTTACGGTTTTGCTTCACTAATTACAGACGCTTACCAGAGTGTCAGCAATGAGTGAAAGCTACAGGGCAACTGTGGTGAAGGCTTCCATGGGCTTTCTGAGACTCCTGGAGGTGAACTGACATGGGAAGTAAAGTGATCATTCTTATACTGGGAATTAAAAACAGAAACCCAGCAGTAAGGGCAGGGGCAGGAAGAGAGGACATAGAGAAACTGAGAAACAGGTCACCAAGGCCATGCTAGTCAGAGGAGAGAGGGACAGAAATGTCAGGTAGAGAAACCATTGAGGCCCAGGGTAAGCTGGAGAAGGAGCCAGAATGCCTGATCTACTCCTGAGAAGATTCCATTTCCAGGCCTTAAAAATTCGTATGAGTCTCACTTTTATTTTTACGTAACTTGAATGAATCTGTTCCTTGCAACCAAACCTTAAAAATAAAAGCTATCATGAAAGTTGACAGGTAGGGAAGAGAAGTGTCAGCTCAGGAAAGAGAAAGCGAACAAGTGAACAAACAAACAAAATAACAGAGGAAAGCTTTCTGGAGAAGGTAATATTCAAACTAAGCTGGTCCACCTGACAAATTGGTTGTGCCAATATGTCTGTCTTTCAGATCAGAGTTGGAGAGTCTTGAGGTCAGGCCTATGGTCTCCAATGAACAGTATGTTGCATTCATGAGCTCGATAAATATCTCTACATTGAATAGAGAATATGGAAGCATGAGAAACTGGCACAGAAATTTCACTTCAGAACAGCTCAATATAAAAATAAGTAGTTTGATTATAAAGACAATTTAAGAAACTGCTAACAAAGATGTCTCCCCATATTTCTTTAGTTCTGGGATTAAAAAAACATTTTTATATAAGTGCCCCAACATCTACCTGAATGTTGCTGTAACCAACATTTTATTCCACTGAAGACCAAAGAAATAAAAATGGCCACCAAACCTTTTTAAACATGTATTTTATTAATGTTGCATTCTTGTATACCAGATGTTAAGATCAACCCGATAAGTGTGAAACATTTAGTCTCACTAAACCAAATTAATTTTTGAATTCCATGTTTCTTGTAAGCTCATATGCAACTACTAAACAGATTTCAAAAGCTAAGCAAAATAACTTCATACACAGGAATACTTATAGTGGTAATATTTCAAGTTCCTGACTGGTAGTGGTGTTACTATTGAGAGAAATGAGAATATCTCACAAAGGATTCTAAATATATTGTGTCACATTCAATGCACAGAAGTGTCTCACTCTTCCTCATGATTCTTTAGCCAACAACCTCATCTCCAGATATCATGGCATAAGGGAGAAGTGGCGTTGGCTCAATTTAGATTTGATTTATGTGCTGTACCTTCAGGAACAGACAAACCTGAATAATAAACAGCATATGTTGGACTTAACCAAGCATGTGGATTCTGTCATATTAAAAGCAAATGTTCAAGTAACAAAATTAATATTAATGTGTTTTGCAAAATCAAAGTCAGGAGCTACTTTTGGAGGAGCTGAATAATTACAGACCCTACTATAAGGCAAATCTCATTTATTTCACACAATAAAAAAGAACTGGTGGTCTCCAGTATTGAATCCCACAGGTCTAATACTCAAAACTAAGTTTTATATTCTTCATATAGAAAGTTTCTCTGTGAGAAAAATGTTTTATAAAAATGGCAATTATAGTCTTTGACAAGAAAAATAGAATTGTATAGAAGATAACCACCACTGTTGCAAAATTCTCCCAAGTCATATTCACAGTTATTCTGTGTTCTAGTTACTCCACTTCATTTTGGAATTCTCAACTGCAAAGATCATAATAAGCAGTAATAAGCCAGGAAAGAAATTCCCTTTAAGGACAAGGGACAGGGCAATTGATTTCAATTTTGCCCAAACCTTTGCACTGGAGACGCCCTTATAATTACTTAAAACTCCTACAAGTTAACACTGAATGTTTAAAAATTATTCTACAGGTATCCCAGGAGGCTAGTTTTCCTGAAATCTCATATTCTGATCCCACTTTTGATTTCTGAAATCACATTTACTCATATATTCATATACTATATACATACTTTTCCATATTTACTGCCCCTCTTCTTGGGTCTGTCTTTCTGTATCTCATTCTGTCCACTATAACAAACAACAGTTACCAAGGCTCCACTCTCCCCACAGATGGAACATGGAAGTCTTTTTTACTTTGAATTACACAACTCCTTCCTACATGGGCTTACATACAACCTGCATACAACCAAGTGTTCCATTGTCAATATTTCTCTGAAATAGTCAGAAATAAATCTGTCCATTTAATATTAATGTACACTCTTATCTTTAAAAATCAGAATGAAGTGCCTTGGGATTCTGTTGCTTTACCTAACTGAGAGTTTTTCAAACATATCCTGTGGCTTTCCCCATTATTAAACCACACAGACAAATCCCAACTCAGTGATTCAAAGTTGTGTATATCTGACCTCATGTAAGCACGAAGGGTAAAAAAGAGGCAAACTGAGAAAGTACTGAAAGGCTTTTCTATGTTTAGTTGTTTGCAAAGAAACAAAAAGGAGGCCACTAAGCCAAAAAGACCTTGTTGCTTTTAATCATTCCACAATATTGAACGATTTTTTTTAAAATGTGATTTGCTAAAGATTTTAAAAACCTGAAACATTGTCTGCTGCTGAGGTCCAGTATCAAAAGTCATTATTGAAAATGATGCTCCCCTCGTTTCTTAAAATAAATTATTGTTTTCTCAAATATTAAAAAAAGTGCTTTCTACAAAATAACTCATAGGAATAAAGAAAAGTATGGGGAAATAAAGATAACCTATGATCCTTTACCCAGATATAACAGTTGTTAATTTTTTATTTATATACTTTTATAATATGTATGTGTGCATGCATATATATTGTCAAAAGGTAGACTGAGGGCATATTAAAATTTTTATTTGAGGAAAAACTGATTTGAATTGGGCAGCATCCAATCTAGCAGATAAGAAAGGAGCTCTGAGGACCTGTCAAAAATGAAAGACAGAAGTGCAGGGGAACAAGGAAGTTATACCAGGCAAAAAAGCAGGTTGGTTATTGCAAAGTTCCTTTCCTTTACAGGATGGCAGGAGTCTATCAGGCAGATGACCTAACTAGTACTGATTAAGTGATTCCTGATCACCTGGTTTAAGATTTCATTTCTAGGAGAGCCAAAACTATAGTTAAGTCTCAGTTTGGTGATGTGGGGCTTAGCATACACAACTCCGTTTGGGGCCTGTTGTATGTCTGTTACAGAAAAAGGATCATATAGTTGCATAACCAGCTTTTTACACTTGTCAACAAATATATCATGAGACTCTCACCACTAATAAGTGCATTTGTACACTATTCCATTGTATGCCTGTTGCACAATTTTTAAATTGGCAATTAAGACGTTTTTAATTTTTCCCTATTGAAGACAGTGCCTTAATGACTATAATTGAAAATATATCTTGGTACAAAAATCTCAATGCTTCCTTAGGATACATTTTTAGAAATAAATTTGCTGAGTCAAACAGCAAGCGTCTTTTAAAATCTGAATCATGTTTCCAGGTGCCTTCCAAACTGCAGTAAGTAGATGGATGTGCTCCCTTGCCCTATCTCTCATTAGTTTTTCATACAGGCAACAAATATCGCATGCTTCCTATGTCCTGGGACATGTACTAGGTGCAAGACAAGGATACATGGAAGGAATAAAACATGGTTCCAGCCAAGTTTTCCCAGAGTTCATAGCTTAGTAATAGGATATGCACAAAATTTAAATGCAATGTTATAAATGACAGAGTTTGAGCGATATGTATACTCCTACTTAATCAAGGAGGAAAAATAATAATCATTAAACATGAGTTAGGTGCTTTCACCTACTACCTCATCTTCTACTACAAACATTATAAAAGATGGGTCTTATTATCTTCATTCTACATAGGAAAAATCTAAGACCTAGAGAATTTAAGCAACTTTTACTGGCTTAGCTGCTCTAGTCTCAGCTCCATAACCCTCTAGGTTTGTGATCCTGGACAAGTGAGGTTTTCTAAGACTCAGTTTTCTTATCTGCAACATGAGGATAAAATGAAGTTCAGTACTGTAAAGGACTGAATTAAATGTGAATTCTTGTAATGCATGTAGCGCAGTGCTTAGCACATAGCAAGCGCTCGAGAAACACTACTACCCTAATATCACCACTGCCTCTACTAATATCTCTATCGAAGAGCAGCTCTGCTCATAATCCTTTTCTTAATCAAAAGATTTCTTCAATGTTCAACCTAGATCTTCTCAATGTCCTTTAGTGACATCTGGCAACATAAACTTCTCTTCTTTAAGTAATTGAAGTATCTCTAAGATTGTCTTCCTGTTTATTATTTACTGATTCTTTAGTTATTTTTATGAAAACTCTGCTATCTCTTAAGGATGTAACACAGTCCTGTACTTGGTTTTGAGCATCTGAAGAAGTTATTATAAATTCAGTTTTTAAAACAATTTAAAATACATTTTTTAAAATGTTTTGGCAGTGGGAGCAATTAACTCATGGCATTATCTAAGGGCAGGAAGAACAGACTGCAGGTGATTCAAGTAAGTTACAGGTGTAGAGTTTTGAGGTAAAACATCTTTTAGCTGCTTCGATTTTAGAATTTCTCATTTATGTAAAATACATAAAAATTCATAAGTGATATATTCTGAGCCTCTCAAGTAATCTATTAAACCGATCATTTTTCCATTAATTGTTCCAGAAATTGCTTATAGTCCAAGGCATAGCTGGCATTTGTTTCTCTTATTTTCATTTTCATAGTGTTTCTACACTTTTGCTTATTTTTGTTAGAAAAATTTGGTTGAGAGAGACAGAGAGAGAGAAGTTTTAATTTGTCTTTATGCTTCCAATATTCATATTAATCAGTTAACTCTATTAACTGATTTGGGGTTTGGAGCATGGATAAAATAGCCCTCAAAGTCAAACTATTTCAAGCATTTCACCAAAAACATAGAGATGTTCCTCATTAAACATGGAAAGATGCAGATAAATTATCTGCCTAAAAATGCTCAAGTAAGCAGCAATGATGAATCTAAAAGGTTAATATTAATATTTTGAAATTTTACTATTCTAAGCATCTGCCTGCCTTACTCTTTGTCTCTTACCTAAAATTAGCTCCACGGGATATATCTTTAGTAGGCTCACTAATTGCTGTTATCAGTTGCTTTAATTTCAAGTTTTAGGGTGAAAAGGATTTGTGGAATATTTGTCCCAAATTCCAATATAATTTTGCTTTTGATTTCAATGACTTAAAAACTGTGGATCACTAAGCTTTAATGATTACTATAGCAAAGAAATTCATTTAAATCATCTCAACAAAGAATTACTCTTAATGTAATATTATTACATTGAGAATTTGTGGGATGCCATGAAAAGGAAAGAAGCATTCTACCATACTAGGAAATATATACAAATCACTTCCAATTAATGTAATTCATGTAATAAAAAATAATATTGCTTTCATCTGTTACAAAAATCTTTATTAGCATGAATATTGGATTTATAAAGCCATTAATAAATTCAGATTTCTAAACAGCAATACAAACTTACTCCTAAAAATGAAATACTCACTTTTCTGTTTCCTGCGTGAAGTACACTTTAGAAAACCTCTCTGACCAAAAGAGAACCATATTATCTAATTGTAGTGAACATTTTTTTCCCTAGAAATGGAACATCAACCTTGCAAATGCAGTGTCAATGAATTTACTATTGCATGAGTTTGAAGGCCAGAGAGCTTCAACTGAATGGAAAAAAAGAAAGATTTATTTTCTCTAAGTGTCAATGACTTCAAAGTCAGACTCATTTCCAGTCCTCTAAGACATAAAATGCAGTACTTATGTCAAGTGAATTTTCTAGTGGGTTATTTATTTCCATCTGTCTTATATTTGTGGGCAGGTCGAGCACAAGATCTGAGCCTGCTACAGAGAGATGAAAGACTACTCTAAAGAAAGAGTTGAGTTTAAACAAGAAAATAAGAGTCAACATTAGCAAATTAAACTGAAAAGCTTGGGGAATGTCTATCATACAGGCAATTTCATGTGCAAATTTTAATTTGCAAGTATGGAAATTTGACCATCTCCACTATATACAATATAGTTAGAAATGATCATTTATGTAAACAAAAATGATGTGTGTGTATTTCCTAAGTAGCACAGTTCAATTTTATCTGTTGAAATTATCTTAGCTCCTATAAAACTAAGTTTCAGTTTCCCAACTTCTCTTTCAGTGAACTCTATCCATTTTTAGCACTCTTATTTACCTTTCCTACGAAACTTCATTTCTCATTAAACTTTATGCCAATAATTAAGCAGGAAAATAAATATTCTCGTGGTGTGTTGGATAGAGGTTCTTGACTCATCCTCACACATTAAACCTGTGCCTAATTTATGCTGGTGTTAACTGCAGATTTATGTCCTTTGAACATTTTAAATAAGTGAATGCTTTATTTCTCTAATGCAAACACTGTTGTTTGTTCAGATCCTTTAAAAATATTTGAGTTACTCTGATGTCTTTAGGTAAAAATAAATTAACTTAGAAAATGAGACCAGCCTAATTAAATCAGGTGCTATGTAGCTTTCTACCTGCTCATCATTATAAATAAAAACCAATATTGTTTACTGAAAAGAAAATACATACAACTTTAATCAGTCTTTTGAGATGGTCAAAATATTAAAAATGTGATGTGTTTAAAATCAGATAATTTACCTCTCATGATTTAGGAACAATTGTTAGGGCATGAGATACAGTTTTAGGGGATCAGAATTTGCAAACAGGAGCTTTCAGCTTTCTCCTAGCTTAAGCTATATTAAACAGTCTTTATTGTGAGCAGCTTTGGTTTCTTATTTAAGTGGTCTACTCCAATGTTTACTGAAAAAAATCCCAGGTGAGCTTTTCCAAACAGAAAACGTTTTATAAAATTCATCTTAAAAAAAGTCATTAACTCCAAATCTCACTGGCTTAGCACAACAGTATATGTCACTTCTTACCCTAATACATATCTGACTTGGATTAACAGAGGTTTCTCCCCTGCAAGCGTTTTGAGGGACCTGGGCTGACAGAGACTTCAGTATCTGGTGATGCTGCATCTTGTGATGCTTCGGCATTGGCCACAGCAAAGGAAGAGAGAGCTTAGAAAACCCAAAGCTGCTCATAAGAGAAGTAATTCATTTCTGTTCACAGTTCACTGGCAAGTTATGGCCCCAACATAAACTTCAAGGGATATTAGGAAATTTTCAAGCAAAGGGAAAAGAGTCAACTATGGTGAAGACTAGTAATCTCAATCACTTTCTATTCTCTAAATATTCAGTTCCTTCTTCTTCCCACACATAACACATATTCAGCAACTCAAATGGAGACAGCCTGAATCTCATTCAATCAGTGCCAGAATCTCAAAGTCCAACGTGTCTAGGGAAAGTTCAGTAGTTACCAAGCCTAGATGTGGCTTCTCTTGGTCTGGAGACCTATGAATTTAAAAGCAGAATTTTCCTGTCCCTACACACACACACACACACACACACACACACACACACACACATTCTCTCTTTCCCTCTCATTCTCAATAAACAAAGGAGTGACAGGACCAGGATAATTACAATAACACACTCACTTTTAGAAAGAAGACAATCAGACATAATCAGCAGCCCGTATAAATCCTGAAGTCCTGCTGAGACACTCATGGGAGGCTCCCTACCTGCGTGTGCCTTCAGTAGCCACCCTATGGCAGTTCCTTTTTTTTTCCCATTCCCTTCTTTGACTGTATCTGGAAATAAGTCTCAGGGCTGCACAGCTTCTTCAGGCTCCTTCTTGTTCACATAAGGTTGTGCGCACAAAGGCCATTTTCAGCTTCTACAGTCAAAGGCCCCTTCAGTCCAGGCTTGTGGTTTCTTTGGCAGTACATTTCTCTCAAATACTTAAGAGGCTTCTTCTCTATTTGTTTCCAGTCAGCTCCACATGCCAGTAACCACACCCACACTTCCAAATACCTAGTTCTCAAATCTCCAGTAGCTCTTTGTTTTCTCAACCTCCTGTCTTTTTCTCTCAATTTGATAGTGGCTAACTGAAGCTTATCTGTAATAACAGGTGAGAAGACCTGATTTTTAAAACTTTCTCTGCCTTAAGTACTATAATCAACTGAAAGGTCTTGTTGAATGTTTGTTACTTAAAGCCTTTGTAAAATTCCTCTGAGTGTAGTTTGGGTCTAGAAGCAGTTGGCTTTTCCAATACTAAGGGAATCCCTATTTCTAGACCCTCATTATATCTTCATTTCTGCTTGCGAACCAGCTAATTCTTTTCTGAGTTCATCTTTATTTTTGTGATACCTTGTCAAGCATAGCCAATGGCAGTTAGCATACACTGTTATGGTTCTGTTTTCTACATCTTACCTAGGAGCTAACAGTTACCTAGGCGTATGATCTGCCTTCCAAGTTCTGACATACAAGAGTTTCACCAAATGTTTCACTGCTACAACATTCATTTTCTGCTTTCTGTCTGCTTTTCTGCTTTTCTGCTTTTCTGCTTTCTGTCTGCTTTTCTGC
Organism: Phocoena phocoena; assembly: GCF_963924675.1. NCBI lineage: Eukaryota > Metazoa > Chordata > Mammalia > Artiodactyla > Phocoenidae > Phocoena > Phocoena phocoena. Next base: position 118,836,287 of record NC_089222.1, on the reverse strand, counting down.
TTTTCTGCTTTCTGTCTCCTCTGGGATCATTTTTCTTACTGTCCACTGCCGGTCCACAAGTACATATCAATTGTTTTATTATAGTAAAGCCCTCTTTCCTAAAGCTAATTTCTGTGTTAGTGAGTAAAGATAAGGTAAAACTGTGTGTTAATTTGTGGTAGCAAATTAACCACAGAATCTAAGTATCTTATCATAACACAGGTTAATTTCTTATTCATGTGAAATGCACACGTTTCAAGGGAACTCCTCTATATAGTCACTCACGGAACCAGGCTATCGGTGGTGCCACTGTTTTTTAGCTGGCCATCTCAATCCATGGCTGTCAAGGTTGCCAGGTCAAAAGGAACTTACAATCACACTTAAACGTCTCAGACTTTAAGTGACATGTGTCACTTCTTCTCACAACCATAGTCCACAGTTAGACATATGACCCTGCCCTAATGACAAGACAGACTCGGAAGTCTTTAAGTGTGCTTAGGAAGGAGAGGATAACTGAATATTGTACAGACTAGTTATGTCTATCTTCCTCTACTTTTAATGTTCAGATAAACATGGAAATATAGATAAGTCACAGTAATGTTATTTGACCACTGTAATGGAGAATCATTTGTTGAAAAAAATAATTGGATCATATAAGTGTAAATAGGAAGCAGGAATTTGATCCATTTCTTCAATTTTGAAAACACCTGTTGACTAATAAGCTATACAAGAAAGCTACGTGACAATATAATTAGCTCTTAATTTTTAAAAAAAGTCCCTCGGAACTAATGATACCACATGGAAAACAAATGTTTGAATAAAGCTAAGTCACTAGCAAGAAACAATTAAGAAGCGGGACAGGAAATACGAAGGAAAAGAGATGAATAAAAAGGAGAAAAGTAAGAGTAAAGCCACATAAAAACATCCAGCAAAGATTTAAAATGCTGTAGAACATAAGGTATTATTTTTAAAAAAGATAATAAGTAAAGAGTCCATATAAAGCATTTACTTACAGCTTCAAAGCTTTATCATAGTTAGGACATCAAGGCTGAATAGAAATAGAAGTGTTCTAAATGATTCTCAGAAATGGATATTCCTTAACATCTAGGTCAAGAATGAGAGTTATAAACATTTTGGTGAGAAAGTGATGACCAAGATAATAAATTGGCCCATCCACCATTCATGGTAAAAAGGATGGTAGTAGTCCTTCTAAGTCAAAGGACACTATATTATTCATCATTCCAGCACCCCAGGCTCAGGGGGTTTGAGAGAAAGAGGGAGTAGCGATGGAAACCATCAGGGCCTGATCAAGCAAGCAAAAGACATGAAATTAAATATTTGCAAGAAAAATTTCAAACAAGAGTAAAAATTCTTACATAAATAGCTCATTCAAGTCAATTCAAAAAAAATTTTTTTAAATTATCCTCGAAAACATGACTAGGGACTCATAAACTCTTTCTGTAGAGTGTCAGAGATTACATATTTTAGCTTTTAATGGCCATACAATCCTATCATAACTACTTGCCCCTACTGTTGTAGCAAGAAAAAAAAATAGACAATAGGATACAGAAATCAATGGGTCTGGTTGTGTCTCAATGAAACTTTATTTACAAAAATAACTACGGGCCTGTAGCCCATAGTTTGCCAACCTCTGCTCTAGGAGAAAAGGGCAAAGAATAATAACAAAAATTTTAAAATAAACTGGTCCCAAAAAGAGTAAATAAAACAACATTCAACCATATTAGTAATCAAAGAAATACAAAGGGAAACAATGAAATTCTATTTTTCCCTACAACATTATGAAATAAATACCATGATACATGGCTAGAAGGGGGAAAAGCATACTGGCATAAATTTGACAAAATTTCTTAAGATGAAATGCATACATACAAATGTCGATAGATACATACATACATACATACATAGACACACATATTATATATATATATAGAGAGAGAGAGCGAGAGAAAGAGAAAGAGAGAGAGAGAGAGATGAACCATAGAATTAGAACTAGCAAGTTTTACCAAGGATGTGTGGTGTTTGGTCTGAATTTTAAAACTCTTAGTCCAAAATCTATTTACAGATGAATCAGGAATGAAACTACTTCTGGGTAGCCATAATAATGATTTACTTAACATATATGCACTTTCTTAGCCCCATTATTTACCTGAATAATAAAAAATGGGAAAAGTCATATAAGCTCTTTATTGGTTACAGAATTTCTTAATGGCAACATGAGGTCTCCTACTCAATCTCCTTTTTATTACCTTTCATCCCATGGATTGAACAACTTTCTGGAGAAATCATATTAAGCAATAGCCAGAAGCATGTACTTCTAGCCATAGGACTGTCCACCCGCTATGAGGGGTCCCAATACCCCCATCTGTCTATGGGTCCAACAATTCTTGCATAAAAATATTTCCCTAGCACCATTGAACTGTAAGTATAATAATTACAAAGTTTTGTGGGTGCAATAGAAATGAAGATTTCACTAACAAGTAAAATTTGTTTCCTGTACTCTCTCAACTATTATAAAAAAATGGAAACACAGATTTATGAAGTCTTCTATCTAATAAATCCATTATTTTTATTTTTGAAATTCTCTTTTTTTCTTCTCTGACCACAAGAGTAACCATGCCTCACTGTCAAATGTTACAAAGAAAAAATTTAAAAGAAACAGTCACCCATGATGCCAGTAATGAGAGATAACTACAGTAGGTATTGTGAAGTATATTCTCCCCGATTTTTATATTCATATATATTGGTGTGTTTACCAAACCAAGATTTGCTAAACTATTTTTTTTAATTTTCTCTATTTTACTTAAGACAATATAAACAATTTAAATGCACATAAATAAAAATTAGCTCATTCACTTTTAACCACATTGCATTTTACTGGAAGTATGCACCATAATTATTTATGCAATCTTCTTCTGATGGAAATTTAGGTTGCAAAATTATTTTCCCTATCATATACACTAATGTGAACATTTCAGTACACATATTTGAGTGCATTTGCACTATTATTTCCCTTAGAAAAATTCCTAGAAATGCAATTTTTCATGTTGAAGAGTATTTAACATTATATTTTACATTATATTAACAAATTATGCTCTAGGGGAGATTGGTTCAAGATGGCAAGGTAGAAGGACATGCACTCACTCCCTCTTGCAAGAGCACCAGAATCACAACTAACTGCTGAACAATCATTGACAGGAAGACACTGGAACTCACCAAAAAAGATATCCCACATAAAAAGACAAAGGAGAAGCCACAATGAGATGGTAAGAGGGGTGCAAACACAATAAAATCAAATCCCATAACCACTAGGTGGGTGACTCACAAACTGGAGAACAATTATACCACAGAAGTCCACACACTGGACTGAAGGTTCTGAGCCCCATGTCAGGCTTCCCAACCTGGAGGTCCAGCAACAGGAGGGGGAATTCCCAGAGAATCAGATTTTGAAGGCTAGCGAGATTTGATTGCAGGACTTTGACAGAACTGGGGGAAACAGAGACTCCACTCCTGGAGGGCACACACAAAGTAGTGTGCACATCAGGACCCAAGGGAAGGAGCAGTGACACCATAAGAGATTGAACCAGACCTACCTGCTAGTGTTGGAGGGTCTCCTGCAGAGACAGGGGATGGCTGTGGCTCACCGTGGGGACAAGGACACTGGCAGCAGAAGTTCTGGGAAGTACTTCTTGGCATGAGCACTTCCAGAGTCTACCATTATCTCCACCAAAGAGCATGTAGCCTCCAGCGTTGGGTCACCTTAGGCCAAACAACCAACAGGGAGGGAACACTGCCCCACCCATCAGCAGACAAGTGGATTAAAGTTTTACTGAGCTCTGCCCACCAGAGCAACACCCAGCTCTACCAACCACCAGTACCTCCCATCAGGAAGCTTGCAGAACACTCTTAGATAGCCTCATCCATGAAAGGGTGGACAGCAGAAGCAAGAAGAATTACAATCCTGCAGCCTGTGGAATGAAAACATTCACAGAAAGACAGACAAAATGAAAAGACAGCGGACTATGTACCAGATGAAGGAACAAGATAAAACCCCAGAAAAACAACTAAATGAAGTGGAGATAAGCAACCTTCCAGAAAAGAATTCAGAATAAAGATAGTGAAGATGATCCAGGACCTCGGAGAAAGAATGGAGACAAAGATGGAGATGATGCAAGAAATGTTTAACAAAGACCTAGAAGAATTAAAGAAAAAACAACTAGAAGAATTAAAGAACAAACAAACAGAGATGAACAATACAATGACTGAATTGAAAAATACACTAGAAGGAATCAATAGCAGAATAACTGAGGCAGAAGAACGGATAAGTGACCTGGAAGGCAGAATGATGGAATACACAGCCGCAGAATAGAATAAAGGAAAAAGAATGAAAAGAAGCGAAGACAGCCTAAGAGATTTCTGGGACAACATTAAATGCACCAACATTCACATTATAGGGGTCCCAGAAGGAGAAGAGAGAGAGAAAGGACCCGAGAAAATATCTGAAGAGATTATAGTTAAAAACTTCCCTAACATGGGAAGGAAATAGCTACCCAAGTCCAAGAAGTGCAAAGAGTCCCAGGCAGGATAAATCCAAGGAGAAACACACGGAGACACATAGTAATCAAATGGATAAAAATTAAAAGCAAAGAAAAGTTATTTAAAGCAACAACAAAAAATGACAAACAACATACAACAGAACTCCCATAAGGTTAACAGCTGATTTCTTAGCCGAAACTCTACAAGCCAGAAGGGAGTGGCAAGGTATATTTAAAGTGACGAAAGGGAAGATCCTACAAGCAAGATTACTCTAACCAGCAAGGATCTCATTCAGTTTCAACGGAGAAGTCAAAAGCTTTACAGAAAAGCAAAAGCTAAGAGAACTCAGCACTACCAAATCAGCTCTGCAACAAATACTAAAGGAACTTCTCTAAGTGGGAAACACAAGAGAAGAAAAGGACCTACAAAAACAAACCCAAAACAACTGAGAACATGATAATAGGAACATACATCTCGATAATTACCTTAAATGTGGATGGATTAAATGCTCCAACCAAAAGACACAAGTTGGCTGATTGGATACAAAAACAAGACCCATCTATATGCTGCCTACAAGAGACCCACTTTCCAGACCTGGGGACACATATAGACTGAAAGTGAGGGAATGGTAAAAGATATTCCATGCAAATGGAAATCAAAGTAAAGCTGGAGTAGCAATACTCATATCAGATAAAACAAACTTTAAAATAAAGAATGTTACAAGAGACAAGGAAGAACACTACATAATGATCAAGGGATCAATTCAACAAGAAGATATAATAATTATAAATATATATGTACCCAACTTAGGAGCACCTCAATACATAAGGCAAATACTAACAGCTATAAAAGAGGAAATCGACAATAAGACAAAAATAGTGGAGCACTTTAACACCTCACTTACACCAATGGACAGATCATCTAGACAGAAAATTAATAAGGAAACACAAGCTTTAAGTGACAAAATAGACCAGATAGATTTAATTGATATTTATAGGACATTCCATCCAAAAGCAGCAGATTACACTTTCTTCTCAAGGCACACAGAATATTCTCCAAGACAGATCAAATCTTGAGTGACAAAATAAGCCTTGGAAAATTTAAGAAAACTGAAATCATATCAAGCATCTTTTCCAACCACAACATTATGAGACTAGAAATCAATTACAGGAAAAAACATGTAAAAAACACAAACACATAGAGGCTAAATAATACATTACTAAATAACCAAGAGATCACTGAAGAAATCAAAGAGGAAATCAAAAAATACCTAGAGACAAACAACAATGAAAACACAATGATCCAAAACCTATGGGATGCAACAAAAGCAGTTCAAAGAAGGAAATATACAGCAATACAATCCTACCTCAAAAAACAAGAAAACTCTCAAATAAACAATCTAACCTTACACCTAAAGTAACTAGAAAAAGAAGAACAAAACACAAAGTTAGTAGAAAGAAAGAAATCATAAAGATCAGAGCAGAAATAAATGAAATAGAAACAAAGAAAACAGTAGCAAAGATCAATAAGACTAAATGTTGCTCTTTGAAAAGATAAACAAAATTGATAAACCTTTAGCCAGACTCATCAAGAAAAAGAGGGAGAGGACTCAAATCAATAAAATTAGAAATAAAAAAGGGGAAGTTACAACAGACACTGCAGAAATACAAAGCACCTTAAGAGACTACTACAAGCAACTCTATGCCAATAAAATGGACAACCTGGAAGAAACAGACAAGTCCTTAGAAAGGTATAGCCTTCCAAGACTGAACCAGGAATAAATAGAAAATATGAACAGATCAATCACAAGTAATGAAATTGAAACTATAAATAAAAATCTTCCAACAAACAAAAGTCCAAGACCAGATGGCTTCATAGGTGAATTCTATCAAACATTTAGAGAAGAACTAACACCCATCCTTCTCAAACTCTTCCAAAAAATTGCAGAGGAAGGAGCACTCCCAAACTCATTCTATGAGGCCACCATCACCCTGATACCAAAACCAGACAAAGATACTACAGAAAAAGAAAATTACAGACCAATATCACTGATGAATATAGATGCAAAAATCCTCAACAGAACACTAGCAAACAGAATCCAACAGCACATTAAAAGGATCATCACCATGATCTAGTGGGATTTATTTATCCCAGGGATGCAAGGATTCTTCAATATATGCAAATCAATCAATGTAATATACCATATTAATAAACTGAGGAATAAAAACCATATGATCATCTCAACAGATGCAGAGAAAGCTTTTTACAAAATTCAACACCCATTTATGAGAAAAAAACTCTCCAGAAACTGGGCATAGAGGGAACCTACGTCAACATAATGAAGGCCATAGGTGACAAACCCAAAGCAAACATCATTCTCAATGGTGAAAAACTGAAAGCATGTCCTCTAAGATCAGGAACAAGACAAGGATGTCCACTCTCACCACTCTTATTACTCATAAGTTTTGGAAGTCCTAGCCACAGCAATCAGAGAAGAAAAAGAAAGAAAAGGAATACAAATTGGAAAAGAAGAAATAAAACTGTCATAGTTTGCAGATGACATGATACTATACATAGATAATCTGAAAGATGCCACCAGAAAACTACTAGAGCTAATCAATGAATTTGGTAAAGTTGCAGGATACAAAATGAATGCACAGAAATCTCCTGTATTCCTATACACTAACAATGAAAGACCAGAAAGATAAATTAAGGAAACAATCCTATTCACCATTACAACAAAAAGAATAAAGTACCTAGGAATAAACCTACCTAAGGAGGTGAAAGACCTGTACTCAGAAAACTATAAGATACTGATGAAAGAAATCAAAGATGACAAAAACAGATGGAGAGATATACCCTATTCTTGTATTGGAAGAATCAATATTGTGAAAATGACTGTACTACCCAAAGCAATCTACAGATTCAATGCAATCCCTATCAAATTACCAGTGGCATTTTTTACACAACTAGAATAAAAAATCTTAAAATTTGTATGGACAGACAAAAGACCCTAAATAGCCAAAACAATCTTGAGGGAAAAAAATGGAGCTGGAGGAATCAGACCCCCTGATTTCAGACTATACTACAAAGCTACAGTAATCAAGACAATATGGTACTGGCACAAAAACAGAAATATAGATCAGTGGAACAGGATAGAAAGCCAAGAGTTAAACTCATGTACCTATGGTCAACTAATCTATGACAAAGAAGGCAAGGATATACAGTGGAGAAAAGACAGTCTCTTCAATAAGTGGTGCTGGGAAAACTGGACAGCTACATGGAAAAGAATGAAATTGGAACACTCCCTAACACCATACACAAAAATAATCTCAAAATGGATTAAAGACCTAAATGTAAGACCAGACACTATAAAACTCTTAGAGGAAAACATAGGAAGAATACTCTTTGACATAAATCACAGCAAGATCTTTTTTGACCCACCTCCTAGAGTAATGGAAATAAAAACAAAAATAAACAAATGGGACCTAATGAAACTTAAAAGCTTTTGGAGAGCAAAGGAAACTATAAACAAGATGAAAAGACAACCCTCAGAATGGGAGAAAATATTTGCAAACAAATCAACAGACAAAGGATTAATCTCCAAAATATATAAACAGTTCATGCAGCTCAATATCAAAAAAACAAACAACACAATCAAAAAATGGTCAGAAGACCTAAATAGACATTTCTCCAAAGCAGACATACAGATGGCCAAGAAGCACATGAAAAGCTGCTCAACATCACTAACTATTAGGGAAATGCAAATCAAAACTACAATGAGATATCACCTCACACCAGTTAGAATGGGCATCATCAGAAAATCTACAAACAACAAATGCTGGAGAGGGTGTGGAGAAAAGGGAACCCTCCTGCACTGTTGGTGGGAATGTAAATTGGTACAGCCGCTATAGAGAACAGTATGGGGGTTCCTTAAAAGACTAAAAACAGAATTACCATATGACCCAGCAATCCCACTACTGGGCATATACCCACAGAAAACCATAATGCAAATAGACACATGCACTCCAGTGTTCATTGCAGCACTACTTACAATGGCCAGGTCATGGAAGCGACCTAAATGCCCATCGCCAGACGAATTGATACATATATCAAGAAGAAGTGGTACATATATACAATGGAATATTATTCAGCCATAAAAAGGAAGGAAACTGGGTCATTTGTAGAGACGTGGATGGACCTAGTTTCTGTCATACAGAGTGAAGTAAGTCAGAAAGAGAAAAACAAATATTGTGTATTAACGCATATATGTGGAATCTAGAAAAATCTGTACTGTACACCAGTACAGATGAACTGGTGTGCAATGCAGAAATAGAGACACAGATGTAGAGAACAAACATATGGACACCAAGGGGGGAAGGAGGTGGTGGTGGTGGGATCAATTTGGAGATTGGGCTTGACATATATACACTTATATAAAATAGATAATAAGAACCTGCTGAATAAAAAAATAAGATAAATAAATTACCCTCTAGAAAAGTTGTAACAATTTATTCTCTCTCCCTAAGTGTGCAATATGACCATGTTTAAATAAATTATGGTAGTTCCACAGACTAAAATACTATTTTGCAAAAATTAATGACATGGAAAACTAGGCATAGGACTGTATCAAGTAAAACAAGGTATAAGATAAAAGCATACCATTGATATATTACTATATAAATTATATATGTGGAGAGGAATATATACACATATGTACACACATATATATGGCAGAAATTGTCAAAACTGAGGGAAAGGACTAGATTAAATTTTTAAAACTTCTTTAATGCTCTTCTATATTTGTCAAATTTCCTAGAATTTCTGCATATTTTACTTGCAATCTGATAAATAATATGCTCAGAAAATACTGTCTCAAAGCCAAAGAAACAAGTCTTCAGGTCATCTAATGTTAGACGTACACTTACAAAACAGCAAACTCCTAGTGTGCTCCAATCTGGACTGTTTAAACGTAGTGGCCTGAAATACATTTGCCCCACAAAGAACTTGCTTTAACTCATGAAAATCTTCATGCCTCATAGCAAGCAGGATAAAACCTTTCTTTTCTCCACTGATAAAACAAATAAGAGCAAACTGTGAGATCCCTGAAAACAGAGAGAAAACTACCTCTTCGAACAAACTCTAAGTCCTTGGCTGCAGGCATTTTGGAAAGCATTTTTGATGGGAACAAGCCATTAATAAAGATTCAGTACTTACACTGACCTTTGAGCAATTCCAGATGTAGACATGGAGAATTTTCCACAAATAATAAAGAAGGGTCGGCTACAAGAAGTGACAGTCCGGAACAGGCTTGTAGGAGGCTAGAATTACACGGGACACAGAAAAGAGACTCAGCAGAAATGAAACAACGCAAAAGGAATCCATATTCTTGACCAAACATAACCAGAGATTTATTCTCTCATAAGAATTTTTACCAGTTCCTTAGTGTGGAGGAAATACAGGCTATATTTTCTAGATATGATTATAGTTTCATCAGTCTTTATGATGCACTTATTTTCCATGTTATTACTCTATGCTAACTTTTTATACAGAGTAACTCATTTAGTGCTCACTAACCCAACTTGGTAGACTGTTATTCATATTTTACAATTAGAAAAATGAGGCCCAGAAATTTAGATAACTTGGCCAAGATCATACTTCTTGAACAGGGGTCAGCAAACTTTTTGTTAAAGGGTCAGAGAGTAAACATTATGCTTGCCAGTCACAAGGTCTCGGTCACAGCTACTCAACTCTGCTGTGTAGTACAAAAGCACGCATAGACAATGTTTCAAGGAGTCAATGTGGCTATGTTACACAAATGGGTGGTGGGTCCGCTGGCTGTGGTTTGCCAACCTCTGATATAGAACGTAGTAAAGCAAGATTCAAACTCAACTCTATGCCTTTAATAACCAAACTGCCATACAATAAGAGAAAATGAAATAAATGTGGTTCTCCTCCCATAACATGGGTTCAGTAATTTCCAAATGTTCTTTGCCTCTCTATACAGTTTTGTTCTAAAGAATCTAACCAGTTAATAGGAATTGTCACTTATTGGGATTTGGTGAGCAGAAAGATTTGGATGCCCAGAGAGCATAAACAAGGTACGTAGCTCACCTAACAGAATGTGGATTTAACAACATTATGTTAGGATAGATGTGCAGATCTGAAATTTGGGCAGTACTCAGCCTCCTAAAATGGAAAAGAAGAAGATGACTCTGGGTTCTTTTAAAATATAGCAATACTTAGTTTAACAAGTCTCTATATTTTTTTCTTAATTTCAAAATTATTATCTGTGAATTTGTCTCATAAGTACAATAATATTGGGCAATATAGCTATATCCATTTTAAGTTGTTTAAAATTCAAAGTCATGAGGAAAGATATTTTAATCATATCTAGTTTTTCTTGTGTTTATAAATTATAAAGTAGCAATGAAAATTAATCAACAGATTGAGTCAGTTGTTTGATTTTTTAGTAGTAGATCTTCACCAGAATTTGAGAGCCACATCCATGAGAGAATGAGTCAAGATGACATAACATTCCTTAAATAATGGAGATGTAACAAGCTCTCTGGGCAGGAGAATGGTCAGAAAATTTATACTTCAGTCTTAATGTTACTATGGACCAGTCATACGACCTTCAGCCAATTCTGCATCTTCTTTAGAAAAATGGTAATTATATCATCTGTTACCATACCAGGATCATTGTGAAAGTTATATGAAAAAAAATTCTAGTTATCTTATAAATTTAAAATGCTATATTCATTAAGGTAGACATCTAAGGTTTATAATACAATCTGTTTTTACAAAGGAAAATACTTTTATGTTTTTCCTTCTTTCACAGATCTATAATCCCTTTCACCAGAAACAGAAGAGACCCAGAGTTCAGAATTTTTGCCAGCCCCTCATTGTGAAAAAACAAAGTAAAGCCATAATTCTACTACTGTTTTATTTTTTAGGACCTTTAAAATTTTCCTTACCATTAGTAATCACCAACACTTCTAAATATTCAGTCTATTAGATTCCTACACATTTTCTTTAGAAATCTCAGTGACTAAAAACTAAACAATAATAGTACTTATTGAACCAAGTTACTTGTAAAAGGTAGCTTGCACAAATAAATCTACTAAAATTTTGGTTAAATTTCTAAGAAATATCATAAGGACACTGTAATATTAGATTGTGTTATTTTTCACAAATATTTGCAGCCCATCTCTCTGGAAGGTTTATACCCTCCTACTCCACTACTATCAGCCTTGGTTGTATGACTCTTGTAACGTGAGCAGAAGTGACCCATGTCACCTGCATGCTGAAATTTTAAAAGCCACTATGTTGTTTGCCAGGTTCTGTTTTCTCCTATGCTACAAGACCAGAATATTCCAGATAAGGGCTGCTCCAACATTCTGGGGTCCAAATGAAGACAACATAAAACAGCACTAAGACCAACCCGTGACACCATGTAGAGTGAGTGAAAAGTAAAATTTTGTTCCTGTTAGTCACTGATACTTTAAGTCATTTGCTACCACAGGATTACCTAGGCTATCCTAAGTGACTAATTACAAGAATGCAAAAGTCCAGTTATACTCTGTATGTTGACAATTAGAATAATGAACAGAAACATGGCAGCAACATAAAATCTCATTTATTAAGAAAGAAACAAGCATTCCAGTGCTTCCTATATGTGAACACAGTTACAACAGGATATAAAAACCAAGTTTTGTCTCACTAAACCACAAAGATGGTGTAAGGGATTCAGACTGCAATAATTTTTCAAGTTATTTATAGGATAGAAAGACATAAAACCAGAGAATCACATCCAGAAACAATACTGGCCATCATTTAGGGATTATCTACAAGCCTAGAAATTAGAGCTCTCACCATCTTATTTTACAATCAGTTTTTTCTTTTTCTATTTTTTAACCAAGAAAGTTCAAAATTATTTTCAAGGAAAAAAGAAATAACTCTCAAAATGCACTAGCAAAATTCAACAGATTTCCTAAATCCAAAGACTAATAATAAATATGACATTTCCTCACCTAGAAGCTGTCAATATTACACAGGTCATTTCAGGATTTCTGTTTTTAATTAAAACTTAAATTGTGTCATTAGTATTTTTAAGCATAAAATCTCTAATATGCGGCTCAATACATAAAACATAAGATTTCAGGGATAACATTAGATATGCTTTGCACTTTCAAGAAATTATCAACACAGTATCAGGGATACCCTGCCCTCTACTGACAGTATTATAATTTTGCATGTTTAACTAAATTAGTTAAATCACTTCATTTAAAATCCAAGTTTTCTCCCTCCATCAGTTTTTTTTTTTTTTGGTATTTAAACATTCTGTTTCTATTCTACTAGCTGTTTTCTTAGAAAATTTAACATGTATGTTTCACTGAAATATTAAAGTTCATCCACCCTTTTATACTGCTCCTAAATAAAGGTACTCAGAATGCTCTAACGCTAACCAGTCATTTCCCAACTTATAGTCTCTTATTGTTCTGTACTAATTTCTCTCCAGTTTTACCCTTATCAATTAGAAAATCTTGTAATTATTTCACATGGTAAGTTTACTTAGAGTTACACAGATATTTTCTATTTTATTTGCTCACCATTCCTTCCTGCATCTCAGACCTTCCTTTGAAATTAGTTCATCTTTAAAGCAGGTCTGCTGGTATGAAATGCTCTCCATTTTTGTCTGCAGAAATCATCGGTTTGTCCTTCTCCTTTAAAGCTTCAGTGGTATACAATTCCAGATTAACAATTATTTTCCATCACTATTTGAAGATAATATTCTCCTGTCTTCTACCTTCTGCTGTTGTTGTTGATACCACTCATCTCCATACTTCATTGGCCTCTGGCTCCAATTAGTTTTCCAATAAATTGTCCCAATATTCATAAACTCACAGTCTACTCAAGCTTTCATCAATGCCAGTTTGTGGAGTTTTACACAGTTTGTTGAGAAATCTCACTTTGTCATTGGCTTTCTACTTCACCTGTATTGTAGCTTCCTCAATTCCCTTTGGTTTACCTGTGTATTTGTCATTTCTTATGGTTTTCAGAATTTTCTTACCATGTGATCTCTAAAAGTTAGTTTAAAATACATGCAGATTTAGTATATATGGTTTACATCATCTTCATTTATGTCAATAAAGAGAAAATATATTAATGCATTACCGCTTAGTATTTCATGTCACCTTGGTATTCTGGATATGTATTGATGGTGGTCTTGTACAGTGATGGTCAAAAATTTTTAAATCACATACTTTTGTCAAAAAATGAAGTGCTCTGCAATGTATTATACTTATTTGCAAGTCACATGCATGTTCTCCTATCAATATTAACATTAAATAGTAGTGAAATATATTTTTATTTTTAAACAAACAAATTTAAACAGAACATATGGAAAAGATTTTACGTACATTTTGGAATGTATGTCCCACCTGGTATCATAAAGGGTCTAAGAAGCTCTAACATTGGCAGGCTTTCTGTAGTAGAGCTAGCTCCATTCTTTGGACACTGTAGATATTTTCAGAGCCTTTTAGATAATTCAAGAAATAAGTGGAAAAATACAACAAAGTATCATTGTTTTCAATTACTAAATATGGTACTACTCAAATAATATTATGTCCCAACAAATATACAAATGAAATAGGTGAAATTTTACCACTACTCAGAGTATCCCTCATTAATTCAACAAAATTTGTTTTCTACCTGTAAAGTGCTTGGTGCTATATTAGGTGCAAATGATAGAGCAGTGAAAAGATGGACCTGGTCTGAGGTCATAGACTGTAAAGCCTCTTACTGGAGACTAACAATTAAAAAGCCAGTACAGTAAAGTGGGATGAATGCTATGCTTGTAGAAAAGTAGGGCACACTAAATGAGTACTTAACTTCAGAAACATTTTGAAAAGACTCAGGCTCTTATGATTTGGCTTGAGATTATACCATAGACAGAACCTTGAAAAACATGTTTTATTTCTTTGCCCTAACAATCACATTATAACTCCTTTGCTCTCCCTGCATTATTTGAAATCCTAGGTGGCCACTAACAACAGTTCATAAAAAATTAAAACTTATTAAAAACATTAGTGATGATTTACAAAAAAAGTTTCGTACAGATAGTTGCAAGTCAGTACAATTTTGAAAAGGCACCTCCTGTGATGGATGAGTTTACTCAAAGTGCAGATTATTGGAGATTTGGTGAATCATACAAATATATCTGGGTTCTCTGACATCAAAACAGAGTAAAAAGACAGCAACTAAAATTATGTAGGAGATGATATATGAACCAAATATACTTTTAAAAGTGTACTGTACTAGTTTAAAATTTAATTTGGTGTAACATGATCCTGTACAAATTAACGGAGCATCACATGATACTATGTTATCATGATTAGAGACATGAAAATAGAGGTTCTATTTTAAGTACAACAGAATAAGCATCATCTCGCAATGAAGTGAAATGACCAATTTTCTTTTTCTTTGTGTTCTCTTACTATCTTATTCTCCCTTAAGATAGCAAGGGATAGTACATATACATACTCTTAGAGGTTATGTAGTGACGGTCCGGGTGTTCATCAAGTCAGAGTAAAACTACAGCTCACCTGCCTGGCACATAAGGTTTACCCAATTGTATATAATTGAAACATTTAGACAGATTATGTAGAATAACACATTTGTATGAAATTTTGTGAATGGATATATGACTAAATGGTTGACTTGTGTTTGTAGCATTATCTTGGGGGTACTTGATCACAGCCTATTTTGGTATATTTCAAGACATCTGAAACAACCGTTACTAGAAGGAGCCCTCAGCCAGACACAGAAGGCCCGGTTTTGATGATCCTTCTTCTACTGAGTCCATGGCTGTGGGCAAGGTCTTGAACCTCTGGGTTTTTAATCACAGTGTCCAAATCCCTAAAATGGGATCTCTGAGGCTCTTCATACTCTCACATTCTGTGTTTCTGTGTGGTTCCTGCTGATGTTTATTGGGTCTCAAGAGCCCACAAAGTCCACCTTCACAACAAAAGTTTTTGAGTACCCCCATGTAATAACGGACCATGTTCATTCATTGCCAGAACATGTCAAGGAATGTATAAGGTTGGTAGCAATTGGGAAGTGTGGACCAGGGCCAATGAGGGATGCACATATTAAAATATCTACACTCAGATTGTCTTGTGTTATTTAGTTCTCTAATTTTATTTACGCAAAATAAACATGATTTATCCCAGACTGTAAATTTTACATTGTAGGAATTATATCATACTCTTAATTCTGCTACCCAGACAGTAAGTTGTCAGTTACTTCTTGATTAATATCTAAGCCAACTTTAAAAATAACCAAGTAATTATTTGGGACATAGAGTTTTTACCTACTTTATATCAGACAAAACTCTGAAATGAATTTCTTAAGTATAAAAAAAGGAGTTAAATAATACTTCTCACTTTTATTCCCATAGCAATTACTGGAAAAGAAATGTAAAGAAAAGGAAAGAGTGAAACATTTAATTCCAAAATAAGTGTGGGCAACAATCTTGCTTTATTAATACAAAACCACATCCATCATTTTCACGTTAAACATTTAGTTTTAGTAAGTTGGTACATGAATTATTGGTAAGGAAATTCTTCATGAGGAAAAAATGGCTTTTAATATAAACCTTGTGTGTAAGAATATATGAATAATGAGTTGGAAGCCACCTCCCAGAGGAGAAAGTTGCCTGGGCTTTTAGGTATGAATATAAAAAAAATCTCTCCTCATTTCACCTCTTTTCTGAGGGCCAGATTGTTCTGTGAACTGAACCCATTCCAACCTGAATATACTTAATATAAATGAACATTATAGCAAAAGTTAATAAGGCCAAATTCTGCTACCACAAAAATTTTAAAACAAATAATCACCATAAGGAAAACAGTCATAAAGCCTGGCTTATGGCCCATACTTGGTTGAGTTTTTAAAATACGCTATTCAAAATCATTCTACATAATTTTATCAAGTCCTTAACACTCATTACTCCAGTGCCTTTTAACTTTTTACTGTGACTTCCAATAAAAAATATATTTTATATCATGGACAAGTATATATCTTTCTCTCTATATATGTATATATATGTATTCTCTCTATATATGTACGTATATATTTCTCTCTATATATGTGTGTACACATATGTTACATATAGCTTTATATATATATACATAAACTTCATATATTTTTATATATTTATATGAAATTGTAAAATGGAAAAAAGTTTCATAAAATAATACCTACCCTTCTACATGCTATACTGTCTGGTATTTTATATTCTTTTCTATTTCCTTTTAAAAAATGCTGTTTGAGGCCTAGCTAATTGATTATACAACTCAGTACTATATCATAAACCATTGCATAATAGAAAAAAATAGAGACAAAATATTCCCTTCAAGAAAATGGAGAAAGAGCAAAAGAATGACAAAAAGGAAATGGGGTAGAGATAGGAGAAAGAAAAGAATGGATGAACATTATAGAGAAAAGGAGTCATAGCACTTTGGAAATGATATGGCCAAAGAGAAGAAAAGATCATTAACTAGAAAAAAGGAAAAATTATGGAAAATTGTTAGGGTTGATCTTTAGGGTTTGAAAACTTCAAGCAATCATAAATATTTTCCTCCCAGATATATGAAAACTAACAATGTCACAGATTAACCATGACATTCATTAGATAGATGAACTATGTCCAAACTACAGACTAGATGAAAACCAAGGTGTCCTTGCAAATTTTTAAGCTGTGGCATGTTAAATTTTGTGCAACATGGAGAATATTTTATGATTCACAAATCTTGAAATAAGAATAACTATTCATTTCATTCAATAACTCTGTCAGAGGCTTTCTTTATAAATTTCCACATCCTTGATTGATGCTTAATTCATAAGATTAGCCAACAACTGTGCAAAGAGCATAGACTTCAGAGTTGGAAGACCAAGTTTTGTGTTTGAGTCTAGGTTTTACCACTCTGTAAAAAGAGTAAATGACAAAATATGTAGAAACACTTTGTATATCAGATCCCCCAAAGCAATGTAGGTAATCCTCAACCAATTATAGTACCATTATATTTTCATAATTGCTTAGAGTTAGAAGAAACTTTTTCATAGGAGAGCTCATTTGTAATATGAATCTGTTTCTCCTTTTTTTCCAACCATTCTAAGATCTTTCCATTTAATTTTCCTGCTGCAAAATAACCCAGAAGATTTCATTTTTTACTTGCCTGGCACTTTTTTAGAAATCACCTCTTTTGATTTGCAAGGATTCAGCAAATATCATCTTAAAATCTACCATAATAAAAACAAATATTTATTAGATTGTCTTTGAAATTAAATAAATCAGGACATGCTATGTTATAGATATTTCAGATAAGTGGTCTTGCTTTTACTTCTGTTAGCCTGAGGCTTAGTTTAAAAAGTCCATGCCCTAGTGCATTTTATTATCTTCATTATTAATTATTTTCTAGTTCCTTTACTTCTGTAGTTCTCAAGGCTAGTTTTAGATTTGAATCCCCTAGGGACGTTTCCAAACTATGCGATAAATCAGAAAGCCTCGTTTCTCTGTCCTGAGTTGGGGCTTAGGCATTGATTGTTTTTATGTCCCTAAGTGATTCTACTGGGCAGAAAAGATTGAGAACCACTGCTTTAGCTTTTCCCACTAATCAAAAGGCAGCTAAGAGACTCAAAATTTAGTCAATAGATTCTAAATTGATTCAGTCAAGAGACATAAAAATTACATCCTTAACTTCCAGTGAAAGAAAGTTATGACCATATCAAAAATATTTTAAGAGTAATTATCCTCATTCCTGCATCAGTAAATTTTCCTTTTGAATATTCAGGACAGCATAGAGACCATTATTTATCCTTTCTTAAAATACTTAAAAATAAAAACCTCTCCTAATTCCACAACCCTTTCTCACAACCACTTCATTTTTCTGTTTTTCTTGATAGCAAAACTCCTCAAAAAAGGATTTATACTGGCTATTTCCAACTTCTTTTTTCTGGAACTTACTCTATTTGGACTTTCTCCACTACTACCACTTGGTATAAACTGTTTCAAAGTCACTGATAATTTGTATGATGCTAGATCAAATGGTCATTCCTCAGGCTTCATTCTACTTGATCCTTTAGCAGGTTCTGGCTGCAGCTGGCAATAGTTTGATCACTTCTCCCTTCATTACACTCTTAGTTCACTCACTTTTCTAGGGTAAAGTTTTCCCAGTGGTTATTCCTTTTCACTTCCCTTTACTGGCTTCTCCTTTCCAACCATGCCCAACCGATAGTGTGTTCAGTGCTCAACCAGTGGACCTCTTCTCTTTTCTGTGCTCATTCCCTTTCTGGTCCTCAATCAGCCTTGGAGCTTTAAATATCATCTATATATTGAGAAGCAACAAATTTAAATCTCCAGCCCTTCTCTCCTCCTCAGTGTCCTTATACTCAACTGACTACTTGACATCTCAGTTGAATACCTATTAGCCATTTCAAACTTAATGTGTATGAAAAAAGATTCATTATTATCCCAGACTTGCTCTGTATAGTCTTCACCATCTCATCTTCACCATCATTCTAGCTTTCAGGCCCAAAACCTGGGAATCATCTAGGATTACTCATTCTTTTATACCCCACATTCATTCTTTTAGCAAGCCCTGTTGATGCTCCCTTTACAAATGTACCCAGAATTCAACCACATCGCACCACCTCTACTGCTTCCTCCCTGATCCAGCTTACATTATCTCTCATCGGGGTCAAGAAAGCAACTTTTAAATGACCCATTTCTTCTCTTATTGTCCACAATCACATAGAAGCCAGAGGAAGCTTTTTTTTTTTCGGTACACGGGCCTCTCACCGCTGTGGCCTCTCCTGCCGCGGAGCAACAGGCTCCGGACGCGCAGGCCCAGCGGCCATGGCCCACGGGCGCAGCCGCTCCGCGGCATGTGGGATCCTCCCGGACCGGGGCACGAACCCATGCCCCCTGCATCGGCAGGCGGACTCTCAACCACTGCGCCACCAGGAAGCCTCAGAGGAAGCATTTTTAAAATACATGTCATACTTTGTCTTCCCATCACTCAAAACAATTTCATATTTCATTTTACTAAAAGTAGAATTGACAGGATTTACAATTGTTTACAAGATCCTATGTGATTTAACTCCTTATGTCCTGTCTAAATTCATTTCCTGTGCTTTCCCATCACATGTGATGCTCCAGCCACACTGGCCTCCATGCTGTTCTTGAAAGCTAAAGATATAATCTCACATCATGGTCTTTATATTGCACTCTTCTGTTGCTAGGAATGCTTTTGCAACTGTCCCTCTAATACACCCAGACCTCTTCTCTCTCAGTTCCTCCAGGTCTTGCTCAATGGTCTTACTTGGCCAGATTATTTAAAATGATAATACCTCTCTCAGTCTCTATACTCCTTTTCTGTGCAGCTGGTCCATAACAGTTATTTACTTATCTCCATCTGATGTACCGTAGGTTTAATTGTGTGACTCTCACTCCCATTAAAATGCAAATGCCATGAGGACACAAATTTTGGGTTTTGTTTTGTTTTTTTGGCTTTTCTTAAGGTTCTAATTATTTTTTTCAGCTTCATTGAGGCATAACTGACAAATTGTAAGATATTTAAAGTGTACACATGGTGATTATATATATATATGTATACATTTTGAAAGGATTCCCCGCATCAAGTTAACAAATCCTTTACCTCACTATTTAGCTTTTATTGGTGAAAACATTTAAATTAGAGATGAAATTAGAATCTCTTAGCAAATTTCAATTGTACAATACAGTGTTATCAACTTGCCAGCTACAAACTGGCACTTGCCATCTACCTCTACAAGGATTAAATCAGGAGCTGCTGCAGCTGCTGACCTTCAACACCCCCTGAAAGGAGATCAGGGTGGAGATCAGGAATAAGGCACTCTGTGTTCTGGGAAAAACTGGCAAAAACAGGTCTTCAGATAGTTAGATATTTTCAAGAGAAGATTTTATGAGACCAATTCTTGCATCTCCTTGTATCTAGAAAAGCACTAAAATCCTTCATGGTGACGTCTGCTCCTCGTAACTAGCAGTAACCTTCACGAGACTATCAGCAACTTTCTGCAAAAAATATGTGCTTGATTGCAGGTACTCCCCCTTCACCAAAATCACATATATACTGACCTTCCCCCCTACCTCTTTAGAGCAGTTTCTCAGAGCTATCTGAAATGCTGCCTCCCAGGCTATAGTCCTCATTTTGCCCCAAATAAAGCGTAACTCACAACTCTCACGTTGTGCATTTTTTTTTAGTCAACAAACGATAGTCACCATGTTATACATTAGAACCTCTGAACTTACTCATCCTCCCATAACTGAAAGTTTGTACCCTTTTACCCACCTCCCCCTATTTCCCTCACCCCAGCCCCTGGCAACCACTTTTCTACTCTGTGTCTATGAGTTCTACTTTTTTTAAGATTCCACATATAAGATTTGTCTATCTTATCTTTTCAAAATTCCATCTTATAGTTTCAATGATCTTTTCTGTTGTCTTCTTAGTCTCTATTGTTTCCATTTTGATCTTTGTTATTTCCTTCTGTCTACTAATTTTAGGCTTAGTTTATTCTTTTTCTAGTTCCTTGAGGTGTAAATTTAGATTGTTTATTTAAGATCTTTCTTTTTCCTTTATGAAGGCATTTATCATTATAAATTTCCCTCTTAAGACTGTTTTTGCTGCATCTCATAAGTTTGGGTGTGATTGGTGTTTCCATTTTCATTTGTCTCAAGACATTTTGACTTCTCTCTTCTTTAACCTATTGGTTGTTCAGGAGCATGTTGCTTAACCTCCATATATTTGTGAATTTTCCAGTTTTCTTCTTGTAATTGATTTATAGTTTCATACCATTATGGTCAAAAAACATATTTGATATGATTTAAATCTTCATAAATTTATTGAGACCTATTTCGTGTCTAACATATGATCTTTCCTGGAGGATGTTCCATGTGCCTTTGAGAAGAATGTGTATTCTGCTATTGGATGAAATGTTCTATAAATGTCTGGTAAGTCCATGTGGTCTAACGTGTAGTTTAAGTCCAATGTTTCCTTATTGATTTTTGTCTAGATGATCTCTATCCATTGTTAAAAGTGGGATTTTGAAATCCCCTACTATTGTATCACTGTCTATTTCTCCCTTCAAGTCTGTTAATATTTGCTTTATATATTTAGGTACTCCTATGTTGGGTGCATAAATATTTACTGTTATTTCCTCTTATGAATTGACCACTCTATCATATATAATAACCTTCTTTGTCTCTTGTTACAGTCTTCGGCTTAAAGCCTGTTTTGTATGACACAAGTATAGCTACCCCTTCTTTCTTTTGGTTTTTCATGGGATATCTTTTCTCATCCCTTCACTTTCAGTCTGTGTGTATCCTTAAAGCTGAAATGTTTCTCATGGGCACCCTGTCACGGGTGAGGTTTATGGTGAGAGTGTGTCTCAGCCTCTCCTACCCATTTTGATATAGGCATTTCTCATTCACTTGATATGTAGGAGTCACTTAGCTAGTTTCTGGATGTCTTTCTCAGGTGGTTGCTCTAGGTGTACCTGTATATTTTGTGTGTCCCTGGGAGGAGGGGAGTTTAGGAGCCTCTAGATCACCTTAGTCCAATAAACTTGCTTTTGTTTTTGTTTTCTTGACAGTGTTAATCCCAATGCCTAGAAATATGCTGGGCACATAGTTGGTATTCAATACTTATTTGTTGAATAAATCAATGAAAAGCTTCAACTTTGTACTGGATACTTCAATATTTTATTTTAAAATTTATACCTAATTTGTAGGTTAGCTAATCTATAAATCCCCTTCCAGTTCTAAAGTTTCATGACTCTAACACAAACATGTGCTCAGCCTGCTTGATGACTCCTTTCCTGATTCACTCAAACCAAGTTAGTTCATTGCCCCCTCTGCTCTTATAGCACTCTATTCTTGCTTATAATATTAGCATTTTCATAATATTTTCCCCAAAATTAGACCAAGAATTACTCAAGAGCAAGGTATGTTTTTATCTGTTTCTTCATACGCTTGCTGTAACATACCATGGTATCTGACACTCTTAGTGTTTGGCTTTCAATATGTAAATATTTACTGATTGAGTGAGTGTGCCCTGTATAAAATAATGCTTTGGGAGAGAGAGGGAAAGAGAATGCTTATCTTATTAAACATCTAGCTGAAGGGAGAAAACTGGAGGGGAATATTTCTCTAGTGGGTCACTGAGGAGCTTTTTCAGATTTTCTGTATCCCCCAGTGTTGAAACCCAAGCACTCAAGCAGCAATTTTTTTTTCTTTCCTATGATGTTTTCTTCTGGGGGCATTCAAAAGTCATCATATCCTCTCCTGGACAGTAAGTCTCATTTAAAAGGACAGAAGCATATCTAAGTCTGCCTAGATAAGTAAGAAGCAATCCTAAAGCTTTCAGAAATAGATACTGCCTGAAATCCCCATTTCTAAATTTTATTACAATTTTTAAAAAAGAAACAAATGAAGAAATACCTATCACTGAACAGCATTTTAACTGCATACTCTAAATCACGATATTTATATAAAATAAAGAGAAAGACATAATATTGTATAAGATAAATTTTAAAGAAATTTTGTTTAATCACGTCTAATCTTAAGGAAATGGTAAGAAACTGTATGTATTTAGTTTAATTGTACATCTACAACATGAATTCATACTTCACTCATTATTGTAGTACAAAATATCATCGTCTGTTACAAGAATGAAGTTTGAATATGTTTAATTGACTTTATCATTTTTCCTTTTCTAGAACTTATTTGTTATGCATACAGAATAAACTAAACTTATTTGCGGGCTTCCCTGGTGGCGCAGCGGTTGAGAGTCCACCTGCCAACGCAGGGGACATGGGTTCGTGCCCTGGTCTGGGAAGATTCCACATGCCGCGGAGCGACTAGGCCATGGCCGCTGAGCCTGCGCGTCCGGAGCCTGTGCTCCGCAACGGAAGAGGCCACAGCTGTGAGAGGCCTGCGTACCGCAAAAAAAAAAACTAATTTGCAGTACGAATTTTCTACTCTTTGAAAATGAAAGTGCCTCTCACATTCATTGAAGCAAGACTCAGAGTTCTCTTTGGTTTATATTTGTTTTTAACTTTCCATAACCAAAAGTACTGCCTCACTCTCATTGCTCCAGATATATTCAAACATTAAAAATAATAATAATGATTATAACACTGTTACCAGCAAAGTCCATTAACAATTCCCAGGGAATAAAAATAGAATCTGGGTAATAAAATAAGGTCTAACCTGTTTTTTTCCTTGGTGCTTAGTCTAGTCTCACTTGCTCATAGGGTGCCCGTGCAGAGGCCTCACACCGGCCCTTCAGACCAGAGTTCCTGGCGTGAAACGGCTGCGGCAACACCTCAGCTTGGGACCATGTGCAGAAGCCGCACACAAAAGCACGGCAATTAAAGATGGCGGCGGCGGCGGCTGCGGACCGTGTGCAGAGGCGCTGCACCTGGCGCTGCAATCGGGAGCCTGAGCAGCGAAGCTGCACTGGCCTCGCGAGAACTCCGCTCCCTCCCCTCCTCACTGAGGGATCCCTATAACCCAGCCCCGCCCACGGCCTGAGAGCGTGTGGTCTAGAACCAGCTCACACCTCTGCTTTCTCTGAGCAGAGAATTAAGCTTTCCTTTGCTTCTTAGCCGAGCTCAGTCTCCTTCTATAGGCGTGACTGACATCGGACAGGAGGACCCTTGTTTGGGACCATCTCGGGAACGTCGGTAACGATGCTAAGAATATCTAAATGTGTTCTTAAGTTAAAGGAGAATCTTATTAGAGTTTATTTGTAATTTGCACTCAGTCAAAAGTAAGTTGAGGTGAAAGTCTTTTTGCAATAGAAATTTCTCTTCACATTCAAAATAGTCATCATTACTTATGACATAGAATTTTATGTTTTTAATCACAACTGGGGAAGGATGAAATCAAATACCTTTAAAAATGTTTTCTCTAAGCTGAACAACACTATGCTTTCATTGGAGGATTTGATTATCTGTATTACTCAAATCAATATTTTCTAAATTTTCCAAAATGATGAATTGCTATCATATAATGGCTTTCCTTTAAATATGTCAATCATTTTACTAGTAAAAGCAGAGGACTCTGAGAATCACCTTGAGTTTCTAACCCAATCCCTGTCAGACACTCAAACATCCCATAATCCTTTATCAAGCAGTTTCTACAATTATGTATCAAGTACTGTGCTAGGTACACAGGTTTTAAAGATCAAAGTCCTTGTTTCCTTCATAAAGGATTAACAGACGGAAAGCAAAATTAACATAAATGCTTACTAGAATGTGAAGTATTCTATGCAGGATGATTCAAGTTTTGTAGGGCCTGAAATTTGAGGGAATATTTTTTATTTTAATGAGGTATAGTTGATTTACAATGTTGTGTTGAATTTCTGCTGTACAGCAAAGTGATTGTTATACATATATATATTCTTTTTCATATTCTTTTCCATTGGTTTGTTACAGGATATTAAATATAGTTCCCTTTGCTATACAGTAGGACCTTGTTGTTTATCCATTCTATATATAATAATTTGCATCTGCTAATCCCAAACTCCCAATTTATCCCCCTCCCATATAGGAGGGGGATAAACCTCCCTTGTGTTCTCTATATCTGTGAGTCCACTTCTGTTTCATAGATAAGTTCATTTTGTCATATTTTAGATTCCACATATAAGTGATAGCATGTGGTATTTGTCTTTCTCTTTCTGATTTACTTCACTTAGTAAAATAATCTCTAGGTCCATCCATGTTGCTGCAAATGGCATTATTTCATCCTTTTTTATGGATGAGTAGTATTCCATTGTGTATATATATATATATATATATATATATATATATATATATATATACTACATCTTCATCCATTCATCTGTCAGTGAACATTAAGTTTGTTTCCACATCTTGGTTATTGTAAATAGTGCTGCTATGAACATAGGGGTGCAAGTATCTTTTCAAATTAGAGTTTAATCTGGATATATGCCCAGGAGTAAGATTGCTGGATCATACAGCAACTCTATTTTTAGTTTTTTGAGGAACCTCCATACTGTTTTCCATAGTGGCTGTACCAATTTACATTCTTGAGGGAACTTCTTAATGAAAAAGAATATAAACTTACAAATGTAAAATTAGGCAAGTATGTGAATATTTAGAATGAGAAAATAAATCATGAAAAAATTGCAAAATTTAAAAAGCTGAAAATATTATAAACCTCACAAGATTGGCAAATTCAGTCTTTTCTCTAGTACAATTTAATAAAGTTATTTTAGTACTGATATTTTAGAAAATTTTATCTTCACAACTTGTTATTGGTAATGTTATAAAAATGTTTAGATTGTTATCCAATTTGAGAAAACTTATCAAGTTTCTTTCATATAAATAAAATTCCAGGCATTTAGAATATTCCTGCATATTGACTATCTCACATACTCTGAGTTGACAACATTTATTAACCAGTTTGTCGCAGATATCTTCATTACTTTGATGTCATTAGGAGTTTCATGTTATCTTCATCAAAGTCAATAATCTTGTCCAAACGGCAAAAAATTTAAGTCATTTTCCACTGTATTCATATGACTCATTTCTTCACTAATTTGATCATCTAACAATTTATAGCTATTAATTTCCCTGCCCTGGAAAAACATCTCTCTCTCTTAACAAGGTACTATTTTGGATATGTTTTGAACATGTTTTGTTACAATTTGCTTCTCATTGCCAAAGTAATTTTGATTAATTTTCCTTCTCACCTTTCTCTTTTGCTTTTGTTTGCATATTTCATTAATTTTTATGTAAATTTTCTCCCATTTAAAAAAAATAAATGTCCCAAAGAGGAGTCTATACACTTGCTATATGAAAAACTTTCCAAAAGGTATTTCCTTGTTACAGCTAACATGGCTTCACCTTAGCCTTATCCTGAAAATGCTCTAGTGACTGCAATGAGTGGAACAAGACTCAAATCATAACTAACTGTGGTTGAACTATGTTTTGCTTCACAGTAAATATGCATTTGTGTTACAGAAATATGGAAAGGAAAACTAACTGTGCCTGGTAAGTTGAAGGAAGGCATCACAATATACATGAATACTGGAGTTAACTCTTGCAAAGTAAGTCAGTGTTCACAAGATAGGGAAGACTGTGGGCAAGAATTTGTGCTCAAGTTCAAAGCCCCACAACACTAACCATGAACCCAAGATTCTGACCCTGAAATCACTGTCCTTCTCTTCCAGTTGGCTATCCAGTGTCCTTGTTGCCCAATTTCCACCTACTCATGTACAGTAGCAATTGTGGCTTTTGTAACTCAAGGGCAATTAAGCCATGTGACATACAAATTTCCAGATGAAAATAGAATAAAGACAACTTAAGATTTTTGGTTTGAAAAGATAAAGACCAGGAAAAGGATATATGTGAAAAATATGAAACCATGAAGGGCATGCTTCTTTTCAAGTCTAGGGTGTACCAGTAAGGGACCATGTTCATGAAACTTGAAGGAGGCATTTTTGGAAAATGAAGGCACACTTTCACTCAGTGGGCTTCATCAACCTGAAAGATGGTAAGGATTAAAATTAGGAGCTTCAAGAAAGCTTAAATGAGATCATGGATAAAAGATCTTTATCAAGAGGAAATTATACTTCAGAGCCTCCAGTCTCTACTCTTTGTGATACAGATCAAAAAAAGGAGCTGTCATCCTCTCCACATAAGGGGTCTTATTAAAGTCAAATGCTCTGGAGTCAGGTGAGCTTTTAGGGTGACCCCTATGATTCTGATGTTCTTAGTTTCTCAAACATCTTTAAAGCCTTTTAGAAAATAGATATCCAATAGATAATCCCAAAGATTAGAGACAAATGCATACTACCTATATGGTTTCCTTTTTCACTAATGTGATGGTTAGTTTTATGTGTCAACTTGACCAGGCCATGGGGTCCCCAGATATTTGGTCAAACATTATTCTAGGTGTGTCTGTGGCAGTGTTTTGGATGAGACTAACATTTGAGTCAGTAGATTGAGTAAAGCAGATTACTCTCCCCTATGTGAGTGGGCCTCATCCAAGGGGTTGAAGAACCCTTAATAGAAGAAAAAGGCTGACCCTCCTGTGAGTAAGAGGGAACTCCTCCTGCTTGATGGCTTGAGCTGGAATATTGGTTTTTTTCTGCCTTCAGACTCAGACTGAAATATTGTCTCTTCTTGAGTCTTGAGTCTATCTATCAGTTCTCAGGCCTTCAGTCTTAGACTTGAACTACACCAGAGGCTCTCCCAGGTCTACAGCCTTCAGACTGCAGATCTTAGGACTTCTCAGCCTCCATTATCACTCATGGGCCACTTTCATATAATAAATATCTTCATATATATATACATGAAGATAGATAGATAGATTCCATTGGTTCTGTTTTCTTGGAGCACCTTGACTAATACAACTGATATAAATAAGATGAAGAATTCTATATGATAGCTAAGAAGAGAATGTCTAAGTTAATATTTATACATATTTAATCCAGTCTGTACATTTGGCATTTGCCATTTGAGGTATGGCATAAGGGAACAAAGACATATTTCATCTATAAACATACAGCTATGGATGTTAAAGTTGGTCCACTTTACAGATAAGGAAAATGAAACACGGTGAGATTAAATATTTTCCCAAAGATACACAGCAAAGCAGTGGCAGAACTATCAGTAGCACACCTTTTCTGAATTCTAGTCTACTGTTCTATCCGTCACACCAGGCTTCAATTTCACATTTGATTCTTTCCACACTTCAGTGGTTTAACATGTGAAACAATCTCTGAAGCTAACTCCCACTCCGCACTTCACTTATTGTGCACTAATTCTTTCTTTAAAATGAGTATGTTCAACTGAATAAACCAGGTCCTTGGGTTGGGCAAGGAACATACTTATGCTTTAGAAAAGGTGTGGCAGTGAAGGGCTGGGAGAGATGAGTAGAATGCCTCTGGCTCATGAGGATCAGTCAGAGAACCCTATGTAGTCCATCCCAAGATGGGGAGAGAGTAAATATTGAGCCAGTGCCAACATACTCAACTACAAGGAGGGTTGGGGCGGGGGCGGAATGCCGAGATCTACAGGGAAGCATTATCCTGGTAGCCTCCTTAGACCACCTCATCTCCAGAGAAGGCTCTGGTAACCTGAACATGCCATAAACAAAGATGACACTAAGAAGCACAAAAATTTGCTTCAAGGAACTTTCCCTGAATATTTTTTTTTCCCTGAATATTTTTATATGAGGCATTCACTGTCCATCAACTAAGTGTCTTTGGTAAACTTCACCACTATCCTTATTCAATTTTCACACCCTTGGAAGTCTCACTCAATATTTAATGATACACTGGCTTGGCAAAATAAAAGGAACTCTAGATTATTTTTGCAAAACACATCTGCTTGCTACAGAGAAAAAAAAGTGAGGAAAGGAAAATAAGGCATTCAGATTTCCCTGGACAGCTTTTAAAGCTAGCTGAAAAAAATCATATCAAAGAATACTTTCTAATTTCTAAGGAAGCAAATAAAAGTCACTTAGAGAGTGTTTATCACAACTAGCTATATGTTTTTAGTCAAATCTATAATGATAGTTTTTTTTATACAACTGATGTGTTCAGTATATTTTTCCCTATTATTTCAAGAAAGATTTTGATAGTTTGCATTATTGTAGATTTTTATAGTTGTTAGATGTTTTGCTCTGATTACTTTTATGTTGGGTCCTTGATCAGAAATATGACACCTACCACCCATTACAGTTGTTCCTATGAGAAAAATCAATCTTTTTGGCAATGAAACAAGTCATGAAAATTTTCATGAACATCCTCTAGTGAAAAGCAAGAGTAGCTTGTTATATCCCTTCCCTACATTGAAAGGACCAGAGGGGGCAATATCCTAGTGTTTGCTTTGGATAAATCATTCAGATTTTATGAGTCCTTGCATAGATCCATTCCCTATGTCGGAACCAGCCACGTGTCCCTAAAGTGGTTTCATAGACCTCCGGGTGCTGCTGAGCTGCAGTGCTGCCTGTCCTTAAACAGGAAGGTCAATATCCAGGGCTACTTATATGAAGTATTTGACATATTCTATGGTCAGTAAGCTGTGAACCCTAGGATATACTCAAGAGCTAGTTATTGGTGGCCCTAACTGTGTACTTCTGATGCCTCTCTCTTTGGGGATGGATGAGGGAAAAATTTAGATGGGCTCACAAATGGAAATGAGTGCTTAATCTGGATGGTGGTGAGATATCTAAGGAGAGAAGCAGTTTTATTAGGAATAAAATATTCACATATAAAGAATAAACTGTTTTACATACACAAAAGTTATTTTTTAGAAGGATCTGTGGTTTAAAAGGTGTCTGTGATATCTGGATCTTTCTTTTCTGATCCACTACTTTCATAAACTCACATAGCATAATTAAATATATCATAAAATTATAACTTAAAAATTAGGCTCTAATGAAAACTTTCCTTCTTTCCCGATGCTAACTTCTATTCCTGCCCATCATACTAACCATTTAATGAAACCAGTCTATCAGTTCTTTGTCAGGAGTCATGAAAATCTGACAGTGGACATTGATAGCTAAGCAAAATTACACATTTTGCAAAAGATGTGGGATTCCATGAGGTCCATGAAAGTGGTTTTGGAGGACTGCTTTTACTTATATGCACGGAAACAATTGAAGAAAAGACATTGACCCCAAAACAGATGACTAAGTATCAAAAGATTAAGAGAGGCTTTGGGGAAAAGTTATGATGCTACCACTTTTTTCCCAATGATAATTCTGTTAATAACCATAAAAGTCAAACGTGGGCTTTTTTTAAAGCCCACTGGTCTTCAAAAGATGTTTGAAACCTGTTATAATTTTGTAGGAGGTGTACATGTTGAAAGAATTAAATCTTTTGAGCATTTCCCCCTATTCCTATGTTGATCCAGTTAGCCTACAACGACCTGATTTACCAAATCCCTCTCCTCTATGCAGACTCTCTGTTTTCAGTTTCTCATCTAAAAATGGAGAGGAGTCTTATGAAAATGAAATGAGAACAGAAATTTACTTTCTATCCTGGAAAGGGGTAATTTACAGTATAGAACAAGGTTGAGGGAAGATACTGGCATATCAGGGTGAAGGGTGAGGGAAAGGGGGGGCACATGGTTTGAAAAACATATTCAGTATGATATTTATTTTAAATTTTACAAAGCAAACAAAAAGTACTTTGTCATATCATAACAGTTATTAACACAAACCATAGAAACTAAAGCTTATAAAATCTTCATAAGTGGTAATATGCTACTGTGATTTAAAGAAGCTTTATTATAATTAGAAGGAAGGGAAATTTGAGAATTTTTTCTGCAATGCATGTGTGTAGAAAAAGGGAGAGAAACACTGGTCTTTGTAAACAGGCAAAAAATAATTTAAGGGTGAGAGAAAAAAAATTCCATTTGGTCATTTGAGGCTTGACCAAATCTATTTACTCTAATCTTTTCCTCTAATAAAATAACAAATGAGCTGATTTAAAGGTGGTGAATCTATTTTGACATTCTCTCCTCTCTCACCTGGATACAGACCTCCTCAGCTCCAGAACTGACACCTTTATTTGATGAACAAGGATGGCCAGGGGAAGGCAAACACACACATACCCTCTTTGCAAGCTCAATCTATGTCTAAGACACCCTAGTGTTAAAGGCAAGTCATATATTTACATTGGTCTTAACTATATTTATAAAAGCAGGGCAGAGTTCCTCCCTTGATTCTATAACTCATTCTGAGTTCTGGGAGGTTTGTATAAATGTCAGCTGTCATAATTGCTCATTTATTTGAGAGTGTATTTTAACATTTATATTGAGATCTTGGGATTTCTGATGTAGGGATATAAAATTTCCTTTTTACTAAATCTTTAGACAGGCTAGGAAATAGTACAGGATTTAAGCAACAGATTTCAAAGCTAGGACAGAACTTAGAGATCATCAGTCTCTTCATTATCATAAATATGAAAACCAAGGCCCAGGAAACCAGAGTCTAAAGCTCATGTTTAGACAGTGATGCTGCAGAGTAAAAAAGGCTGCAGGATTTGGAAGCCCAGACTTCTGAATTCAAATCACTACTCTGCCTTTTATAATTATGATATATTGGGCAAATCATTTAATCCCAGAAGAAGATATTTTGATGTGACTAAAGTTAAATAATTTAACCATGAACTTCAGTTTATCCATCTATAAAATTAGGGCAATAATACCTAGCTTTCAGGGTTATTGATAGAAATACAGCTAATATATAAAAATGTTTTTAAAATGTTAACTCTTATTTTTCTTTACTAGAAGAAATTCCAGAAATCCTAAATCCCAGCTCTTTGCTCTTTCTAACTAAGAGTAGGATGTCAGCATAAGCTTTAAAAATCTGATTCATTTTTTAAAAATTCCCTTAGTAAAAACCTATTTCTTAAAAAAAAAAAAACCCTCCTATTTCTTGATACTCTCCTCTAACAATATCACAATTAGACATAGATTACTGTTTGACAAAGAGTGGTTCTCAACAGTAGACTCAGAATGCTCCAGGAAAAATGAGGCACATAATTCAGGTAATGCTGTATACTATTGCTCTAGACTAAAGAGAAGCAGAGTTTATTAATAAGCAAAAGGTTTCTAAAACATCCTGCAGGAAGGAAATCTATGTATACTAACTTAACCAGGTTCTTTGGCATCCTAAATAAACATCTGTTAATACTCCCACAGACTTGTGTCACCTGGACAAATTCCATTCCCCAAAATAACTTACAAAAGTGCTGTTCAGGGCTTCCCTGGTGGCGCAGTGGTTGAGAGTCCGCCTGCCGATGCAGGGGACACGAGTTTGTGCCCGCGTCCGGGAAGATCCCACATGCCGCGGAGCGGCTGGGCCCGTGAGCCATGGCCGCTGAGCCTGCGCATCCGGAGCCTGTGCTCCGCAACGGGAGAGGCCACAGCAGTGAGAGGCTCGCGTACCGCAAAAAAAAAAAAAGTGCTGCTCAAGGCACAAGTTAACTGAAATGATATGGATTCCAAAATAATGGCTTAAATTCCTTCTGAGTGTTAAGCAAATAAAATGTCAATTCATTTCTTTTTCGTTAAAAATTTTTATACATAGAGCTGGGGAGAGTGGGGAGAAACTGCTGAATAGGTATGGAGTTTTACCTTGGGTGATAGAAGTGTTTTGAACTAGATAGATGTGGTGGTGACACAGTACTATCAATGTACTAAATGTCATTGAATTATTTACATCAAAATGGTTCCATTAGGTGAATTTCAGCCTCAATAAATTATCTTTTAAAATTTCATACGTGTATAAAATGTTCAATTTCAAAATATCAAAACCTGACTATTTCAAGTGTTGTATGACAAACCTACAAAAAGTTTCAGAGTTAAAACATATATTACTACAAATATCGAATCATTATGTTGTATACCTGAAACTAATATAACATTATGTCAATTATACTACGATTAAAAAAAAAAAAAACCACATATATCACCAAAACAAAGAGCAAGTTTTTTTAATGGCCTGTTAAATGTCTGTATGTATTTGTAAAAATAAAAATCGATATTTCTTTTAAGCTCTGAAATTGCAGAAGCTGTGTAATAAAGTCAATACTAGAAGAAAAAAAAGGTATTTTTCTACAGGTAGCTAATATCTTACAGGCAGATTACAAACCATCACAAAACACATATTGACAGAGATTGACTATGGCTGCTGTAACTTAATCTCTGCATTCGTGATCTCAAACCTCCTGAGTCTCACTTCATGGTTTATGATACAGTTACATCACAACCCCTCAATAGAATTACAGCTTTGTCACTAATCTCTCCCTATCAGTTATCCTGTAAGGAAGGAAGCTGGAAGGCACCACTAGAAAGACGCAACAGCATGAATGATTGCATTCAGTCCCTTTCCACAATAATATCTGTAAGTCTGGGAGTGATAAATGGCACCCAAGTTATAAACGAGCAACGAGGTCAGTAGCACCAAGCAGCCGAGAGTTCAAAGAAAAGTCACAATTCTGATGGGTTCAAGAAAAGGCCACATACTGCTGGCATGCATCAGTAGAGATAAATCCTCAAAGATGCCTTACTGCAATTACAAAACAGAATTAGAAAAGCCTGTTATCGAAGAGCTAAGAGTTCTGTCCAGGAAATGAACAAAGAACATTGATTAGCATAAAAGTCATTCTTTCTCCAGAAGAATGATGAATTTTTATAACATTCCATGACCAGTCAAGAATTCTGGTGGAAAATGTCTTCAAAATGTTAAATAATTCTTTGATACTGAAAGATGTATCTTGCTTGGTCTTCTCTCTTTAATCTCTTAAATACATCTATAAAGAATCCAGAAGAGACATGGAGGGAAATGGCCTAACTCTCTAGAATTATTTTAGGCTGTGTCTTCATCCCTTTATCAATTTCCTTAGGTGAATTGCATAAAATAAAAATGTGATCTTTTCTTATAAACTAAAATATACAAATCTTCTAACAATATAACAAATAAAAACCACTCAGAATGTTATCATGAAAGTGGCCTGAGAAATCCCCTTGTTTGACCCTTTATGTAATAGAAACCTGAAAATGTTGAGGGTCTTTCCCGAAGTTATATCATTGGTAATAGGCAAATTGGGATTAAAACCACTAGGCTCCTGAAACTTACTCCTATCTCCTTTCTCCTTAAAAAAAGGTCCCCTCAAATAGATAGCTACTGAAGGCCCCGTAGCATCTAGCTCTCTCGTTGAAGGGACTATAGTCCTCAAGTTTTCAGGCTCTGTAGATTTGTAATAGATTTCAATAATCTTTGCTATTGCTCATTTATTTGTTCATGAGGGTCAAGACGAATTGTACCATACTGGAGAATTTGCTAGCCATTCTGATGCAAAGCTAGAGAATACAAAAAGGGACAATCATTGAAATCTCCACTACTCCTCGGAGAAAGAAGCCTTAAAACAAAGGACTCATGAAGATATTGAAAGAGCTTCTTTCCATTTTCACTCCACTTTCTCATAAGGAGCCTCACATTCCTCCTGTGACAGCCATGGGAATTTTCTTCCTTATTTTAAACAGCCATGTTGGAGTATAAAAAATATTGCACCATGTCTCCCATGAGTAATTAACGTTAAGGTTATGATTTTCACAATGCTTTTGCCTTAAACAACAGAATATGAAATGTTAAAAAGCTGCTCATTGCATCCAATAATGGAAATGTAAGGCACATTCTGTATATGGATGTTTTTAAGATTCAAAATGATGTTACAAAATTGTAAGGTTAGGACACTAACCATTGAGAAAAAAAATATGTTTTCAACAGTGGCCTAAAACTGTAAATAGTGCTCATCAAAGGACACAGGAGCTCTTATTGTCCAAATTGGTGGACAACCCAACCATGACTTACTTGTCTTTCAGACCATTCTTATGTAGTTACTTTGTGCATGTATAATTTTCTGGAAATACTTCAAACTAGGTATTGAAATTTTACCATAAAGCTTTATTTTCTCCATCGTGTCCCATAAATGCC
The DNA here is from genome assembly GCF_963924675.1 of Phocoena phocoena. NCBI lineage: Eukaryota > Metazoa > Chordata > Mammalia > Artiodactyla > Phocoenidae > Phocoena > Phocoena phocoena. Next base: position 118,801,168 of record NC_089222.1, on the reverse strand, counting down.
TCTACAACACTTTCTAACTTATCATGAGAACACTTGACTGGCATTGTGATCAGGCCCAAAGAATTGCTGCAACCTTGCTGACTCACATGTCTTTTGAATATGTATAATAATGGTTTTGCTTCAAAAGCATCTCTCTTCTTGCTATGCTAAACTTGAAAAGCGTAAGATGACTATTTCAATCAAGTACATCATTAAGAAGTCTAGACCATGAACGTGAAATTTTTTTTAATGGATAATGAAAAGAGGAGGTGATCAATAGAAAGCCACACAGCTCCAAATACATGTGAGTTATGAAGAGTTGGGCTCTGATGGGAGAGTAAGATCAATAGAAAATATAATCACTGAAGTGTTCTGTGTACTCTAGACTCTAAAAAAATTATAGTCCAGGGCAGAGCCTTCTACAGCCACTTCAAAGTGTCTAAATTCTTTCCTTGTGCTGGAATGTTCTAATTACTATGGCTAGAAAAACCAAGTTGCAGGATAATTAACCACCTCCTCCATCAGAATCGGACTGAAATAAAACAGACCTCAAATGCCCCCGGACATCTTTTGGCACCTTTTCTTTAATTTGGGTAAGTTTACTTCATGAATATGCAAAATGCAGAATTAATCATCCTCTCTTTATTCCATGAAATAAATTGCTCATGCAGATTTATCCTGTAAGCAATGCTATGTGCACTGCTTTGCTTTCCTCTTTTGCTGTGGGATTCCAGAGAAGCTGTTTACCTCTCTTCACAGAAAGCACTTCCTTTAGTCCTTACTGAGCTAGAAAATCTGCCTTCGTTATCACGGGGGCAGATCACAAATAGAGATATAACCTGGACAATAAGCACGTTTTAACTTAATTAAGACCAGTATTGTAATTAGACCATTAAAGCACAAATATTATTGGCAATCGGCTGGAGTTGAGAGACTTTTTTTAAACCTGTGGTGGATTTTATTGTTGCTATAATGGTTTTTACCACAATGAAATTTAATGCATTACCAGGAAAAAGCCATACCCTGTGGTAGGGCGCTGCTTATATTTCGAAACACGTTAGCGTGAAGCTACAGTGAGATCTAATAATAGAAATGAACTTACCTAAAGATGCATTGATTTTTATATCAGGTCATGTTGAGAATTTACAAAGAACATCCAGTCCATGAAACAAAAATCCTCTTGAGAATAGCATTGATTGCAAGAAGGGTAATATTAGAAAAATGGAAATCCTCTCCTCCCGGAATAGTGTACATTCGTATAATGGATTAAGTGCACGAGGTAGTTTAGAAAAGGTCATCTTTCAGATAAATGATAAATTTGATAAATTTCAGTAGATTTAATCACCCCTGAGATTTGATCAAAACAGCAATAAAGTAACAAATAACATCCATCTCACACATATAATTTGCTTATTTATTCTAACTTCTGAAATTATAAACATTATTTCTATTAGCATGATCTATTCAATAAAATTCCTCACAAAATAAATTCTTACCATTTTACTACATACCCCAATCGTTGGATGGCTTCAAAGAAGATAAGAAGATTGTCTGAAAGAGAAGGAACAGAGAATTAAGGCAGTATTAAATTATATCTTTCATAAAACCAGAGACCCCTCCTAAGGTATAAGGTACTAGAGAGGGAGGTTACTGTTATGCCCACATTATTAGACTTGAAATCATCATTCAACAGTTTACATATATATTCAAAAACATTTTACTAACAGTTTTCTTCAGAGTAGTGTATTTCTTCATTTTCATCATTCAAGTTTATGTTGTTTATCCATATTCTCTATTATGTTTTTAATGTATTTTGATTTGAAATATTAGGTTACAGTTTTCATATCTCTGAGGGCACATCTCTTGAGAATTCTCCTAATCTGTATGGAAGTTCTTGTGCTCCTTACTCTCCCTTTTCCTATTTTAAATGGATATGACGTTCAACTCACCTTTTTCTATTGCTCAATTTTAAGTAAAATGAGTGTTCGGGTCTTTTTTGAAAGGAGGAATGAGCCCTGCTATCTTTTCTAACTTCATGGCTCTAGAGCTCCCTCTTTTGTTGTTTTCTCAAAGTGATTGAAATAATACAGAGTCCTGCTTTCTGAGATGGGCTTCCTTTGCTTCCCTTTCTCATTTTCACCTAGATCAAGGGAGACAAACGACCGCATATGGACCTCTGGCTTGTTTTTGTACTGCCTTCAAGCTAAGAATGTTTTCCACATTTTAAAAACATTTAAAAGGAAAGAAAAGAAAGGAAAGAAGGAAAAAATGAAAGAAGATGATGCACAGAGACGCAGGTGCCCCAAAATAAAGCTGGCCCTTTAAAGAAAAAGTTTGCCATCCCGAGTCCTAGGTCAATATTTTCTTTTGAACTTGTCATTGTTCTGTTCAGTTAGGATTCTACTCCCAGACTTTTCTCCTGGTTCAAGCAAGACTGACCTGAAAGAGAGCATCAAAAGTTTTTAGGGTCCAGACCTTACAGAAGTCTCCACGCACTAACCAGTAAATTTGATCCTGAGAACCCCTCCGGCTATGCCTGCTCTTTTCAGATTGCCATCCTTTCCAGCTGGCTTTCTTTCTCTGCATTTGTGGATTCACGAAGAACTGAAATTTAGGCCACTGCCTCCATCTTCCCAAAATCGAGTTAATTTTTTTTAACTGAATAATGAAGAGAACCTGGAAAGATTAGGAACATTTCTGCTTTCTCTTTATGAACTGGAATGTGATTTTTTTAAGGACCAAGGATGTGTTCAGTAAATGCTTATTAAATTGATTTACTGCTTCTTTCTTCCTTATCTTTAATAAAATATTCAATTATTTTTTACATATATTAATAAAATTGATCAAATAAATAATTAAATTTCAATTTATATACCATTATACAATAAAATTAAATTCCCCTCAAAGAAAGCAGACTCTTTCTCCTGGGTTAATTCTATACCTCCCCTGATAATAAAGCCACTCTCAGAGTTGAATCTATTTTACTCTCTTTGTTTCAGATTTCTCTTTCAAGGATGTAGCACAATATGAACCTTCATAATTAAATTTATTCTATGAGAATGATGGAGTCACTTATATTGAACCTATAACTATTCAAAATGCCAAACAAAATATAAAAAGTAACTCTGAGGAAATCCTGGAGAGCGAGCAAAAGCAGAAAGAAACTGGAGGGCATTTGACTCTTTCAGGAAAGAAAGGAGCTGCACCAGGTGAAATCCTTGTTTCCAAGGCTTTTCACTGAGGACACCCACCAGGTAACACCTGGGGAGGGGGATGAAGGGGGCTGACGCTCAAGCAAAGGCTCAGACTTGCTGGCTTCAAAAGTCATAGAAGGAAGTTTGGGATGCTAAATGGCTGAAAATTGAGAGGAGAAAATCAAATTAAAAAGACCACAGTGAGGGCGGTCCTCAAAACTGCATACAGTATGCAGGTTCGCAGAGCAAGTTAGAGGGAGCGCTGACTACCCAGAGAGGGAGGGAGAAGGCAGACCCCAGCTCAGAGAAGCTGTCTGGACACCTTGGGTTTGGGAGTGGGTGTGCCCCAGCTACTGTGAACTTGGACCCTGTTGCAGGAGCCTTTCTCAGGATGCTCTTCTTTTCTCTGCCCAGACTTGGAGTACATTAGCAGCAGGGAATATTTGATATTGTTTTTCAGAGCTACTGAATACCTTTTAAAAACTGAATTATTGGGATTCACTTCAAGATGATGGAGGAGTGAGACATGGAGATCACCTTCCTCCCCACAAATACATAAAAAATACATCTACATGTAGAACAACTCCTAAAGAACACCTACTGAACACTCGCAGAAGAGCTCAGACTTCCCAAGAGGAAGGGCAACCTACACTCAGAGGTGGGGCCAAAACCAAAGCTGAACCCCGGGAGTTATGTGAACAAAGAGAAAAGGAAATTTCTCCCAGCAACCTCAGGAGCAGCGATTAAATCACCACAATCAACTTGATGTACACTGCATTGTGGAATACCTGAATAGACAAGAAATCATCCCAAAATTGAGGCAGTGGACTTTGGGAGCAACTGTAGACTTGGGGTTTGATGTCTGCAACTGTTTTTTTTTTCTGATTTTTATATTTACCTTAGTATCGTTTTTAGCGCTTGTTATCACTGATAGATTTGTTTCTTGGTTTGGTTGCTCTCTATTTTTTTAATTCTTATTTTTTTTATTTTAATAATTTTTTTTCATTTGTTCCTTTTTTTTTTCTTTCTTTTTTTCTCCCTTTTCTTCTTGCTGTGTGGCTGACAGGGTCTTGGTGCTCTGCCCTGGTGTCAGCTGTGAGCCTCTGAGGTGGGAGTGCTGAGTTCAGGACATTGGACCACCAGAGACCTCCCAGCTCCATGTAATATTAATAAGTGAGAGCTCTCCCAGAGATTTATCTCTCAACATTAAGACCCAGCTCCACCCAAAGGCCAGTGCTGGACAACCCATGTCAAACAACTAGCAACACAGGAACACAACACAACCCATTAGCAGAGAGACTGCCTAAAATCATACTAAGTTCGCAGACACCCCAAAACATACCACCAGACGTGGCCATGCCCAGCAGAAAGACAAGATCCAGCCCCACCCACAGGAAGACAGGCACCAGTCCCCTCCAACAGGAAGCCCACACAAGGCACTGAACCAACCTCACCCACTGGGGGGAGACACCAAAAACAAAGGGCACTAGGAACCTGCAGCCTGCAAAAAGGAGACCCCAAACACAGTAAGTTAAACGAAATGAGAACACAGAGAAATATACATTAGATGATGGAGCAAGGTAAAAACCCACCAGACCAAATAAATGAAGAGGAAATAGGCAGTCTACCTGAAAAAGAATTCAGAGTAATGATAGTGAAGATGATCCAAAATAATAGAAATAGAATGGAGCAAATAAAAGATACATTTAACAAGGACCAAGAAGAACTAAAAAGCAAACAAACAATGATGAACAACACAATAAATGAAATTAAAATTCTCTAGAAGGAACCAATAGCAGAATAACTGAGACAGAAGAATGGATAAGTGACCCGGAAGATAAAATACTGGAAATAACTACCACAATCAGAATAAAGAAAAAAGAATGAAAAGAATTGAGGTCAGACTCAGAGACCTCTGGGACAACATTAAACACATCAACATTCAAATTATAGGAGTCCCAGAAGAAGAAGAGAAAAAGAAAGGGTCTGAGAAAATATTTGAAGAGATTATAGTTGAAAACTTCCCAAACAAGGAAAAGGAAATAGTCAACTCCAGGAAGCACAGAGAATCCCATACAAGATAAATCGAATGAGAAACACACCAAGACACATATTAATCAAACTATCAAAAATTAAATAAAATGAAAAAATATTAAAAGCAGCAAGGGAAAAGCAACAAATAACATACAAGGGAATCCCCACAATGTTAACAGCTGACTTTTCATTAAAAACTCTGCAAGCCAGAAGGGAGTACCAGGACATATTTAAAGTGATGAAAGTGGAAAAACCTACAACCAAGATTACTGAGCAAGGATCTCATTCAGATTCGACAGAGAAATTAAAACCTTTACAGACAAGCAAAAGCTAAGAGAATTCAGCACCACCAAACCAGCTTTATAACAAATGCTAAAGAAACTTCTCTAGGCAGGAAACGCAAAAGAAGGAAAAGACCCTCAAAAACAAACACAAAGCAATTTTTAAAATGGTAATAGGAACGTACATATTGATAATTACATTAAAATGTAAATGGATTAAAGGCTTCAACCAAAAGACATAGATCGGCTGAATGGATACGGAAACAAGACCTGTATATATGCTGTCTACAAGAGATCCACTTCAGACCTAGGGACACATACAGATTGAAAGTGAGGGGATGGAAAAAGATATTTCATGCAAATGGAAATCAAAAGAAAGCTGGAGTAGCAATTCTCATATCAGACAAAATAGACTTTATAAATAAAGACTATTACAAGAGACCAAGAAGGACACTACATAATGATCAAGGGATCAATCCAAGAAGAAGATATAGCAATTATAAAATTTTATGCACCCAACATAGGAGCACCACAATACATAAGGCAAATGCTAACAGCCATAAAAGGGGAAATCGACAATAACACAATAATAGTAGGGGACTTTAACACGCCACTTTCACCAATGGACAGATCATCCAAAATAAAAATAAATAAGAAAACACAAGCTTTAAATGACACATTAAACAAGATGAACTTAATTGATATTTATAGGACATTCTATACAAAAACAACAGAGTACACTTTCTTCTCAAGTGCTCGTGGAACATTCTCCAGGATACATAATATTTGGGTCACAAATTAAGCCTTGGTAAATTTAAGAAAACTGAAATCATATCAAGTATCTTTTCCAACCACAGCACTATGAGACTAGATATCAATTACAGGAAAAAAAAAATGGTATAAAATACAGACTCATGGAGGCTAAACAATACACTACTAAATAATCAAGAGATCACTGAAGAAATCAAAGAGGAAATCAAAAAATACCTAGAAACAAATGACAATGAAAACACAAGGGCCCAAAACCTATGGGATGCAGCAAAAGAAGTTCTAAGCGGGAATTTTATAGCAATACAATCCTACCTCAAGAAACAAGAAAAATCTCAAATAAACAACCTAACCTTACACCTAAAGCAATTAGAGAAAGAAGAACAAAAATAACTGAAAGTTAGAAGAAGGAAAGAAATCCAAAAAATCAGATCTGAAATCAATGAAAAAGAAAAGAAGGAAACAATGGCAAAGATCAATAAAACTAAGCTGGTTCTTTGTGAAGATAAACAAAATTGATAAACCATTAGCCAGACTCATCAAGAAAAAAAGGGAGAAGACTCAAATCAACAGGATTAGAAATGAAAAAGGAGAAGTAACAACTGACACTGCAGAAATACAAAGGATCATGAGAGATTACTACAAGCAACTATATGCCAATAAAATGGACAACCTGGAAGAAATGGACAAATTCTTAAAAAAGCATAACCTTCTCAGACTGAACCAGGAAGAAATAGAAAATATAAACAGACCAATCACAAGCACTGAAATTGAAACTGTGATTAAAATGTACCAACAAACAAAAGCCCAGGACCAGATGGCTTCACAGGTGAATTCTATCAAACATTTAGAGAAGAGCTAACACCTATCCTTCCCAAACTCTTCCAAAATATAGCAGACGCAGGAACACTCCCAAACTCATTCTACAAGGCCACCATCACCCTGACACCAAAACCAGACAAAGATGTCACAAAAAAAGAAAACTACAGGCCAATATCACTGATGAACATAGATGCAAATATCCTCAACAAAATAGTAACAAACAGCATCCAACAGCACATTAAAAGGATCATACACCAGGATCAAGTGGGGTTTATCCCAGGAATGCAAGGATTCTTCAGAATATTCAGATCAATCAATGTGATACACCATATTAAAAAACTGAAGGATAAAAACCATATGATAATCTCAATAGATGCAGAAAAAGCTTTTGACAAAATTCAACACCCATTTATGATAAAAAAGCTCTCCAGTAAGTAGGCATAGAGGGAACCTACCTCAACATAATTAGCACCATATATGACAGACTGACAGCCAACATCATTCTCAATGGTGAAAAACTGACACCATTTCCACTAAGATCAGGAAGAAGACAAGGTTGCCCACTCTCACCACTATTATTCAACATAGTATTGGAAGTTTTAGCCACAGCAATCAGAGAAGAAAAAGAAATAAAAGGAATCCAAATCAGAAAATAAGGGTAAAACTGTCACTGTTTGCAGATGATATGATACTATACATAGAGAATCCTAAAGATGCTACCAGAAAACTACTAAAACTAATCAATGAATTTGGTAAAGTAGCAGGATAGAAAATTAATGCACAGAAATCTCTTGTATTACTATACACTAATGACAAAAAATCTGGAAGAGAAATTAAGGAAACATTCCCATTTACCATTGCAACAAAAAGAATAAAATAACTGGGAATAAATCTATCTAAGGAGACAAAAGACCTGTATGCAGAAAACTATAAGACACTGATGAAAGAAATGGAAGATGACACAAACAGATGGGGTGATATACCATTTTCTTGGATTGGAAGAATTAACATTGTGAAAATGACTCTACTACCCAAAGCAATCTACAGATTCAATGCAATCCCTATCAATCTACCACTGGCATTTTTCACAGAACTAGAACAAAAAAATTTCACAATTTGTATGGAAACACAAAAGACTCCAAATAGCCAAAGCAATCTTGAGAAAAAAAAATGGAGCTGGAGGAATCAGGCTCCCTGACTTCAGACTATACTACAAAGCTACAGTAATCAAGACAGTATGGTACTGGCACAAAAATAGAAATGTAGATCAATAGAACAGGCTAGAAAGCCTAGAGATAAACTCACTCACCTATGATCACCTTTTTTTTTGATAAAGGAGGCAAGAATATACAATGGAGAAAGGATAGGCTCTTCAATAAGTGGTGCTGGGAAAACTGGACAGCTGCATGTAAAAGAATGAAATTGGGACACTCCCTAACACCGTATACAAAAATAAACTCAAAATGGATTAAAGACCTAAATGTAAGGCCAGACACTATCAAACTCTTAGAGGAAAACATAGGCAGAACACTCCATGACATAAATCACAGCAAGATCCTTTTTGACCCACCTCCTAGAGCAATGGAAATAAAAACAAAAATAAACAAATGGGACCTAATGAAACTTCCAAGCTTTTGCACAGCAAAGGAAACCATAAAGAAGACAAAAAGACAACCCTCAGAATGGGAGAAAATATTTGCCAATGAAGAAACTGACAAAGGATTAATCTCCAAAATATACACTCAGCTTATGCAGCTCAATATGAAAAAACCAAACAACTCAATTCAAAAATGGGGAGAAGACCTAAATAGACATTTCTCCAAAGTAGATATACAGATTGCCAACAAACACATGAAAGGATGCTCAACATCACTAATCATTAGAGAAATGCAAATCAAAACTACAATGAGGTATCACCTCACACCAGTCAGAATGGCCATCATCAAAAGATCTACAAACAATAAATGCTGGAGAGGGTGTGGAGAAAAGGGAACCCTGCTGCACTGTTGGTAGGAATATAAATTGATACAGCCACTATGGAGAATAGTATGGAAGTTCCTTAAAAAACTAAAAATAGAACTACCATATGACCCAGCAATCCCACTACTGGGCATATAGCCTGAGAAAACCTTAAATCAAAAAGAATCAAGTACCACAATGTTCACTGCAGCACTATTTACAGTAGCCAGGACATGGAAGCAACCTAAGTGTTCATCAACACATGAATGGATAAAGAAGATGTGGCATATATATACAATAGAATATTAGCCATAAAACGAAACAAATTTGAGTTATTTGTAGTGAGGTGGATGGACCTAGAGTCTGTCATACAGAGTGAAGTAAGTCAGAAAGAGAAAACCAATACCGTATGCTAACACATATATATGGAATCTTAAAAAAAAAAATAGATTCTGACAAACCTAGGGGCAGTAGAGGAATAAAGACATAGATGTAGAGAATGGACTTGAGGACACGGGGAGAGGGAATGGTAAGCTGGGAGAAAGTGAAAGAGTAACATTGATATGTATACACTACCAAATGTAAAATAGCTAGTGGGGAAGCAGCTGCATTGCACAGGGAAATCAGCTCAGCGCTTTGTGACCACTTAGAGGGGTGGGATAGAGAGCATGGGAGGGAGACAAAAGAGGGAGGGGATATGGGGATATATGTATACATATATCTGATTCACTCTGTTATACAGCAGAAACTAACACAACATTGTAAAGCAATTATACTCCGATAAAGATGTTAAAAAGTAAAACTGAATTATTTACGTCTGCCTATTTTGAAAGGCATTAGACCTATGTAGTATGTTCCTTCAAAATACCATACTTGTTTTTCCCAGTTCGAGTTCTATGGCATAAGATTAAAATCTATGTGCTAAGAAAAGTTATACACAACTTGTAAATACTGTAAAAATGAACACAACATTGTAAATCAATTATACTCCAATATAAAAAAATTTTTAAAGAGGTTTTTATAGTTTGACCTTTAGACATTATTCAGGAACATTGTTTAATAGGCCCACATGATTGTTTAATTATCTAGAAGTATGAACCCATTTACTATTTGATTAGAGTTTAGACCCTGAAATTGATGATTTCTTTTTATTTCAGGTACATATGGTAACTACAAAGGTTTTATTGCCCTGTAGGAAATTGATCAGTTTTTACATAACCTAGCAATCTCATTCTAACGTTCTTCTATAAATGCCTGTAAATTCCTAGTTTCTCAAAATGCTCTTTTACTGGATCAGTCATTAACGGGTTTATAAATCTTTGGCATGCATTTGTTCTGTATTTGTGTTACTGTGTTTTTAACTTTTTGAAAATAATGCTTTGACATAGAGATTGTGCATATCTGGTAGGTATACACATAACATTGTGTGATAATAAATGTGCTTAGTTTTGTTGTTGCTTTACAATTTAAAGAAAACCCACAAAACTGTGTATAACCCCCACCAAAAATCTCAACTGATTCCTGGATGTGCCCAGGGTGGGATATGGAGAACTTCTGGTTTGCAAGCTTGGGAGATGATCTGGTGAAATCTGAAACCAGCCCCTGGACACGGAAAGGAAGGAGAGACCCAAGAAAGAGGCTCATTGGAGCTTCATATATGGAATTTTACCTAAGGAAATCCCCCAATATCTCATCCTTTATTTACTCAGTACCTTTGGTGAAGACCTATAACATGCCCTGAGATGGGCACCACAGGAGATACAAAGTGAATGAGACACATTTTAGCTTTATAAAGAATTTACAATCTAGGTTAGACACTAGTGGTACGTATAAATATACAAATAAGCAAAATAAATATAAGTAACTCAAGCACAGAATAATCAGGGAATTGTGGTGGTTCACATAAAGAAACATTTACTTCTAGGGTGATTGTCTAGAGAAAATAATATTGTAGGCAGCTTTTGAAAATGAAAAGCAGAGTTTTGACAGGTGAATGTGTTTCTATACGGCATTCTAGTGGATAAGGCCATATTAATTAATGTTCACGAATCTGATAAAAGAATAGGTTGCAATTTCAGACACTATTTTATACTATCATTATTCTGCCAAGGCTTATGCAATTTGAATTTTATGTAAGTTAAAAACAATCTACTTTTAGATTCAATACCAAACAAATCTCACTACATTATTAATAGTGTCGTCCCTCGGTATTCATGGGGGATTGGTTCCAGAACCCTATGGATACCAACACCTAACCAATGCACATCCTCCTGTATATGTTAAATCATCTCTAGATTACTTATAATACCTAGCATAATGTAAATGCTATGTAAATAGTTACCATCACTCAGCAAATTCAAGTTTTGCTTTTTGGAACTTTCTGGAGTTTTTTTCCCCCCAAATGTTTTTGATCTGCTGTTGGTTGGTTGAATCCAAGGATGCAGAATCCACAAATACAAAGGGCTCACTGTATTATTAAAACCAGCAAGTACAAGAAATTCCTCATGATTTACTCTTTTTAGAAATAAAACAAAGAAATAAAATCATACAAAGACATGAAATTATGCATGCTAAAATTTATACACCACTTCTCAAGTGAAAAGAAACTGAACTGTTATTGAGCATCTTCCATATATCAGGCGTAATGGGAAAGCAATATATGTGTAACATTATTTTGTGTATATGTTTACTCTGTGCAAAGCACTGTGCTAGATCCTATAGAAGAAGAAAACAGGTCTTCATTCTAAGGAGTTTGCATATTAACAAGGGAAACACACATGGGTTCAGGTACCATGAGTGAGATCTATGCATTTATCTGTCCTAAGTCATAAATATCCCTGGCTATTCAGAAATAGGAAACGTTTTTATCGTACCTCTTGTCTGGCATACAACTGTTTCTTCAGAATCTTCATTATAGTACTGCTCTGTATTACAGCACTTAGACTGTATTTTAACTGTGTACTTGACTTGCTCTTTTTTTTTTTTTTCCTGTCATCACCTCACATTCAGTGTGTCTAAAATAGACTTCATTTTTCCCCCAAAGTGGCTGCCTCTCATGATTTTGTTTCTGATCCTGGTAGTAATGTTCTTTGTAATGGCAGAGCCTTAATATACAGCAAGTCCCTTTAATTCAAGTCCTTACTTTCAGCCCTGATCAGACCTTGGATCATATTGGTCCTCTCTTCATATTTTTGAATCACTGACTTGCTTTTTTGACACAATAAGATAGATATTAAGGGCAAAGACTGAGTCATCACCTCTTTTTGCCTTAGAATCTGGGAAGTCCTGGAATATTCCATTATTCAATAAAACACTTCATATTTTAAAAATGACTTTAAAATAAGTCATTTTTTAATTACAAAACCTTATTTAACCAAAGACTACCCTCATAACCATAGAAAGTATGGAGCGATAGAGTAGGATGTGACATAAAATGATCCATCCATTCTTTTATTTTCTCAGCCTGACTTCTACAGTCTTCTCCCAAAGCACTTTAAGCATCTAAATTATTTTAAATATATACGCTGCAAAGGGTAACCTATAACGTATTTTGTTATTATATGCCAAAGTTCAATTAAACATTTGGATTCATATTTAATCTAAATTCTACTCATAGAAAAGTTCTCATCTTTTCTCCACAATGGAAATAGAAACCTATCATGTGATGGAAACTATTTAATAAAGATTTCATGTCCTCCTTAGAATTTAAAATAATAACAAAGCTTATGAGTTTTTTCCTACTTTTCTCTGTTTTTGAAAAAAAATAGACATATTTAGAGCAATTTACAGTAAAATTGAGCAGAAGGTACAGAGATTTCCTATATACCTCCTGCCCCACATACACGCAAGCCTCCCCACTATCAGAATCCTGCACCAGATGATACATCTATTGCAGTTGATGGACCTACATTGACACATCATTACCACACAAAGTCCATAGTTTACCTTAGGGCTTACCCTTGGTGTGGTACTTTCTATAGGTTTTAACAAATAGGTGATGACTCATATCCACAATTATAGAATCGTATAGAATAGTTTCACTGCTCAAATAATCCTTTGTGTTCTGCCTATTCATTCTGCCTCTTCCCTAACCCTTGGCAATGACTGATTTTTTTCTTTTTAATAGACTTTATTTTTTAGATCAGTTTGTTTCATAGCAAAATTGAGTGAAGGTACAAAGATATTCCCTATCCATAACCCCTGGTCCCATACGTGCACGTTTTAATCATTTCCACTGCATGCAGAGAGGTGAATGCAGAACCAAAAGCCAGATATCCTACTTCTAAATTCTGTGTTCTTTCCACTTCACAGCAAATACATTTCTCTAAACACAGTCCCTGCTGTAACAGACTGGGCCTACAGGCCCACTCTATACAAAGTTCATTCGGGGCGATTATGGCCCTAACTCCTTTATTAAAATTCCTCCTAAAATGATCATAATATTTACCCTTTAAATATTAACCAAATTTTAGTGACTACGAATAATTAGCATTTGATTATTTGTGAAGTCTGACCTCTCGGAAAGATTTTTGTGTCTTCCGTCTGTGCTTTCCTTCAAAATTGCATTTCCTATTAATAGTTTCATTAATAAATAAGGAGTCAGTCACCTAAGTCCCTTCATCTGTAATAAAGGGCTTTTGGGACTAAATGGACTTAGTTTGTTTCCAGCAATAGAATTTAGTGATGACACGATCATTATTTTCCCTCATAAAATTAGAATCTCTCAGAAAAAGTTTATTAATTTAAAAAATGTGACTATATTAATAAAATGTTTTTCTATTCCCGAAGTGACATTTTCTTATAAGATTTAGCATATGGAATAAAATTATATTGAAACAATTTAGCAATGTGTTAGATAACATTAAATTATTAATAATCAAAGTTAGTATTTAGAGAACTATAGTTATATAGGTAATTATAATCATTTTTATAAAGCTGATTATTAATAATAATTATCAATATTGTTATTAAAATGAATTGATGCCAATTCAGAGAATAAATAAAAATATATCAATGAACGGCATTTATATATTTGTAGAGAATGTAAAGGTGTGATTGGAATCTGCTAAGGGATAAGATGTCTGAAGGAAATGTTTATCAGTACTTCTCATCAAATAACAGTCTTCCAGAAATAGAGTGCCTTGCTCAGATCTCAGCCTCTAGAGAATTATAAATCTGGGGAGGAACTCTGAACATCTTTGAGAGTAATTTTCCCTGTAAGCTGTAGATAAGACACCTTACTAGGCATCACACCTTCCAAAACAGTACATGTGACTGAGGCACATCATCACCTACAAGAGAGACTTGTAAACTCCCTCTGTATTATGAAGAGAAAGTGCTTAAAGGCCAGAACCTCTCCACAGCATTCTGTTGGCACCATACCCAAGGCTGACACTCCCTTTCATGTGGATTGTAGAGTCCACTTTGTTGAACTAACCCCAAACTAAATGAGAAACCAGGAGTGGCAAGGGAAGATATCTGGAATTGGGGATGAATAAACCTCTTTAAATTGTAATTTTGTGTCCAGAGGTGCCTTTTTTAAACTTTGTCCTCTGAGATTACACACTGTGGAAAAGAAAATAATAATATAGGTTTTTATCTTTAATTAGACATACTCCTTCATATATCATTAATGATGCTGATTTTTTTCAAGATGCTTATATTTGGTAAAATTGGATTCTATCTGTAGTTTTGCTCTGTTTCCATCTGAAAAAAAGCTAACAATGATAAAGGACTTTACAGGTTAAATTATGCAATGAAAGATCACATTCAAGTTACCACTGCAAATGTGAAAATGAAGATGGAACCCTCTTAAAATGTAGATAAATATGATCTATTATTTATATGACTTTTCCGATTTTTATTCAAACTATCAAGTGAAGAGATTAGTTTCATAGAAACTAACTTTTGACTTATGAGTAAGATGATCCAGTAGTTCACAGTTTTATCCCTGGAGAGTAAGATTTAGAAATCAGGCCCTCTGAAGTACCAGAATCACAGTGATCCCAGGAGACAAGGAAGAGACAAGGGCAGCCACTGCCTGTACTTTCAGAGGGAAACCTGACTTCTCATTTTCTTTACAGAACAACTCCTGAAAGATTACAGTATGATGATTTATACCTCCTTTAATTTGAAGCTAGTGAGGTTGATTAAGTGATTGAAGCAATTACTTTTGCTAAAAAAAGTACTATGCTGGTAAATGTCAAAGGACACTGAGTGACGATCATAATTTTCTGATTCTAAAAATGCAACCTGGGCTTCCCTCGTGGCGCAGTGGTTAAGAATCCTCCTGCCAATGCAGGGGACATGGGTTCTAGCACTGGTCCAGGAAGATCCCACATGCCGAGGAGTAACTAAGCCTGTGCACCACTAATACTGAGCCTGTGTGCCACAACTACTGAAGCCCATGCACCTAGAGCCTGTGTTCCACAACAAGGGAGGCCACTGCAATGAAAAGCCCATGCATCACAACGAAGAGTAGCCCCCACTCACCGCAAGTAGAGAAAGCCCGCATGCAGCAACGAAGACAAAATGCAGCCAAAAATAAATAAATAAATAAGGTTAATATAAATTATTTTTTAAAAAGACAGAACTTTAAAATAAACTAATAAATAAATAAATAAATATGCAACCTAAGTAAAGGTTGCTTCAGCCTTTGCTTCAGTTAACTATCTACACTGCTCACACATCACAGCCAGACGTTCTGTCCATTAATGATGAAAAAGAGGAAGTTCAACTAAGTTCAAATGAGGAATGTAAACAGAAAGGAAGTTCAGGGTATGCATGTATGACAGAGTAGATTCAGCTAAATGACTTATATTTTCTATATCTAAAAAAGGACAATAACCTTATAAAGATTGCATAAAACTAGTAATTAAAAGTTACATTGTTTTGTGAACATATATATATAGAGATTTTTAAACATTTAGGGGGAAAAGTTTATCCACCAAAGAAATCTAAATGATGCTAATATTTACAGGGTCAGCTAGGAAATAATAGAATTTTTAGAGCTGGAATGTGTCCTTACTAATCAAATCTTCTCTTGAAAGTTTAATTATTCATTATATCTCATTTCTCCACTGAATGAAGTTATTTTGAGTAAAACACAAATTCTAATGTGAATAAAAATACAAATTTGAAATTGAATAGAAATAAACTCCTTTAGCAAAGTGACCTAAATTTTTTAAAAATTAAGAACTCGCAAAAGCAGAATTTTAAATCACTTGCCCCAACTTTGAACTTGTTAAAATACAGACACTATACAGATCATCCCCAAATTCTGATGGATTGGCCTGTGATTTTACGACTTTACAGCGGTTCAAAAGAGATAACACATTCAGTAGAAACTGTACTTCAAATGTTGAATTTTGGTCTTTTCCCTGGGCTAGTGGTAAAAGGTACAATACTCTCATATCCATAGCTGCAACTCCCAGTCAGTCACGCACTCACAAGGGTAATGTACTTAATGTACTTAAAACCATTTAATGTACTTAAAACCATTCTGTATCCAGACAACCTCCTTTTTTTTCACTTTCAGTACAGTAGTCAATAAAGTACATGAGATATTCAACACTTTGTTATAAAATAGGCTTTGTGTTAGATGATTTTGCCCAAGCGTAGGCTAGTGTAAGTGTTCTGAGCATGCTTAAGGTAGGCTAGGCTACGCTATGCTGTTCAGTAGGTTAGGTGTATTAAGTGCATTTTCGACTTAATGATATTTTCATCTTATGATAGGTTTATTGGAACATAACCCCATCATCAGTAGAGGAAGATCTGTGCTAAAAACACCTCTTTTCTGCTGTTGCTTGTCAAATTATTGTACATGTCACCATTTACTTAACAATGTGAGAGATATCACGCAAAACATTTAACACTCAAATTATATTGTAGCATTCCAGGGCCACCCAAATATACTGTTTATCCTTGAGTCCTGCATCATTCAATGGAATACAACCTCCTTCAGCTACACCTACTCCATTTTATCCTATCCTGCTGTCCCACATCCATCATGCCCTATTTCTGTCTCACCCATCATCAAAGGTGCCCTCACTTACAACTGCACTTCCTTACCCTTCACTTCTAAAATCAAGTGCTCCTACATGTTTAAGCAGTTTACATAAACTCTCTCTTCTTACCCTAATTAAAACCTGGATCTCCCCTGAGTATACGATTTTCTCTATAAAATTTCTATAATTATAAAAGCTACTGTAATCCAGGTTACCTAGGGCTGTATCCTATCCCTATACAAGGAGTCTATACACACTTGGACAGGAAACAGTAAAAAGGATTGATCTTGTGATTTCTCAAACTATAGGCATATACTCATTACCACACTCACAATGTGGGTGTTTGATGATGGTGATGATGATGATGATGTTAGCTGACCAGGAAGGAAAGGAGATACTTCTCCTCTGCATGTTCTTAATACCTCCTCATCCATCTTTCCTAAAGAGAATTCACATTATATCCCAAGGACAGATTAAGCTATTCTTTATGCAAAGCTATACAGAGTCCAAGAATGGGAATTTGATTAGCAAAAACAATTTGATGCAGATACCTGGGTATCGCGTACCACACATTCTCCTGGAATGCCCAATTGCATCCTGAAACAGTGACTAAATTCCTATTCTCTTTGTGTATCTTGTAAATTTCACAGCCTCCTGTCATTCATTTTCAAAGGTTTTTTCTTCTCCATTAGGTGTCTGCCAGTATGCAGTGGAGATGGAGGAGTCTTGGTCTCACTGTTGGTTGGGGATATGAGGCTTTCCACTTCAGGGTGCCGCTTTCAACAAAATCTTTCACAAATCCACCAATGGGTTTTCCTTCTATCTCATTTGCTGAAATATGGTCACAGGGTCTCTTTTAGGTACAATACAGCCTAAAAGTCCAGTATACTGCAAAGAGGATCAGGATGCCACGTGTGGTTTAGAGCAATGATATTTTACCACATGAGAACATTTTATCACATGAAAACATTGCCATCCTCCACAAGTTGGGGGGTTCTAGTAGCAAGGAAGAAGGTAGAAATAGATACTCCATAAACCACTATGTTTCCTAGTCAGTGACTACAAATTACTCATTGTGAAAAAACTTAATGTTAAAACTCATAGAAAAGAAGAAAAAATAGAAAGTTATATATTGTTCTTTATGGATGAATACCAGTGTTCTCACATTTTATTTCTTCAGTATATTATGTAATACTTTCATGAAATTTATGAAACGTGGTAAAATTTTTCTAACAGGATGAAACCCTAAGGAACAGTGATAGAGTAGAAAGTTCTTATTAAACAAATGTTCATCAATTTCATCATAGAAATTGCCAAGCCTTTGGTGACTATCTACCAAGGCCATCTATTCCATATTTGGAATATGAACAGCAGTTATTTCTTATATTTAACCAAGTGAAAACGTGGTAATGGATATATAGCTATGCATAAAATACAATGTCTATATATTCTGGTGGAAGGTAAGAGGACCTCTTAGTAACAGTGATGAGATTGAATTATAAGCACTGTAAAAAATAACTCTCATTTTTTACTCCAAAAGAATAAGAAGGGGAGGGCTTCCCTGGTGGTGCAGTGGTTGAGAGTCCACCTGCCAATTCAGGGGACACAGGTTCGTGCCCTGGTCCGGGAAGATCCCACATGTCGCAGAGCGGCTGGGCGCGTGAGCCATGGCCGCTGAGCCTGCGCGTCCGGAGCCTGGGCTCTGCAACGGGAGAGGCCACAACAGTGAGAGGCCCACGTACCGCAAAAAAAAAAAAAAAAAAAAAAGAAGAAGAAAGAATAAGAAGGGGGAAAAAAATGTGCTATTGTAAGATTAAGGTGAGTCTCACAAATGGCAGAAAGGCACTGACACTGATTTTTGATAAGGAATCAAGAGACCACAGAAATACCACCTCTCCCACATTCACCAGGAAATCTCAGTATGACAGCCACCAGATGAAGCAAATATACTAAGAAATAGGAAATAAGATGTTATGCTCTCTTCACCACATCTTCAAAAAGTCATTCCATAGGAAAAAAAAATCATTATATAAAGTTACAGGAATCACATGGAAAAACAAATTAAATGAGAAACCTCATATTTTACAATCTCATCATTATTTTTATTTAGTTAAATCCCTTTAACTCTCAGGTAACTCCATGATTTGATATATCCCATTTCTTTGGGAGCTATTACAGCTAATGGAAAGATAATTTTCTAGTACTTAACAATCATACTAGAAAACAGCAAATGAATAAGTTATTATCACTATTTATACAGTTTTTAATATGCTAAAAATCTTTGAAAAAAATAAAGGCTTCTCTGCCTAGTATTATTATTGCTGGGAGCAATTAGGTAAAGCATGGGAGGCCTGATTTTCTTTTTAAAGTCTCTACACAGCTCTAAAGGTGAAAAGCATGTTCACAGAGAAACTACATTAAGTTTTTTAAGGTAAGATCTTTCATTCACTTATAGCCTTAAGTATATGGGTGATAGTAATGTATCTCACCACTCTGAATTAATCTAATCTAATCAACATATAATGACTAAAGTTGGCCATATGTTAATTAATTAAACTAAGCAACAATTTATAAATGGATGACTGAGGAATTCACCAAACAACAATGTTCTAATCAAGAGATGAGTCCTACTACCAAATTTGAGTTGAAAATAGACAATATTATTAACATAATTTTAAAGTTACAAATAAAGGAATTTCTCAAAATAGAAAAGAAAAATTTTAAAGACTTGGGTAATAGACATTGGGCCTGACCCAGAGTTACCCCACACTCCTTAGTAGAATCTGTCCTTCAGATACAACATTAGGGGCATATATCAGCAAGGCCTTGTCTACAGGGGAGAGGAGTACTCAAAGTTCTCTTGTCCAGGATAAATCACTTATTCTAACTCTATACTCACTTAGAAAAATTCCAATTTTATTATTTGCCTTGAGGTGCCAATCGGTAGAGAACATTATAGCTTACAAACCTCATAGCTAGTCTATATGGAAATAACATTTATCTTTTAAAAACAAACAAAAAATGGCATTCCTGTCTATGCCTTAGACTCCTGTGAATTTGGTGTAGCTTAGATAACTGACAATATATATGTATTCTGGTCCTACAAACCAGAACATGGTGACCCCATCAGAAAACTTCCAGAGGGCTAGCTGCCTTGTGCTGGCTGTACACCTCTTCCCTGCTCTTTCAAGCCCATTATCCTGCACTGTCCTCTGAATATGAAAATTGTGTCACTAATCTACTCTTAATGAAAGGTATCTAGTAATACCTCCAGAATTTGAGGTAGATTCTGCTGAATCACCGATACATAGCTTTTACCAATAGAATATAAGTGAAACTCAATTTTGGGAGTAAAGGTAAAATCTATGATTCTTCTACAGGAGAACGAATCTCTAGCTTTCTTAGTACCTACTGCCAACTCATCGGGTTACCGTCCCAGACATTATCCAGTAAGGAAGCCTCACTTGGCTGCCAGGGAAGACCTAGATTTCTGCGAAATGCTAGCAACATATCAATGAGACAAT
Organism: Phocoena phocoena; assembly: GCF_963924675.1. NCBI lineage: Eukaryota > Metazoa > Chordata > Mammalia > Artiodactyla > Phocoenidae > Phocoena > Phocoena phocoena. The sequence continues at coordinate 118,780,601 of NC_089222.1, read as the reverse complement.
ACACCTTCTTATTCCCCCATGTATTCTTAAAATTTAATTATTGCCTTCTTCCTGTTGTTTTTCTTCTACTTGGATTATCAGCTACACTAATCATAACCATTGTTACATCGATTCGTATATGTCTTAGCAGAAATTCCAATAATCTATAGCAAAACACACAGCATTTTATGTCTGTACGATTACCTAAAAGTTTAGTTAACACTAATTAAGGCATTTGTTTTCCCTGTGCCTGGTACAGATATACAGATTCGAATACAGGTCATTAAGTAACTTACAGAGACTGTTTAGTGAATGGATAAAGGGAAGGGTTTCTGATGTTCCTGAAACTTAACTCACATTATGGCCTGTCCATATCACAATCAAAGCAATATTTGGGATAGTGAGCCAGCTGGAGGAGAACCAGACTTGAAATATAATAAACCCAGGAGGGGAGGCCCAGGACAGCACGCTAGAAGCAGTATGGTGTTGGCTAATGCCACATTCAATCATCTGCTAGATTAAGTTTTGGCCAGGTTAGCTAGCTGCAGAAAAAATGTGAAGCAGAAACTTGCTCATTATAGAGGAGCAAGTTGACTAAAAACAGAGTAATACTATTTTGTAATTATCACCTTTTCCCCCAGCTGCTCCATGCCCCCAGCACACACATCTAATAACGAATGGATATATGGTATGAAAGTCTTTGGTCACAAGACAGAGTCCAGGAAATGTGGCCCAGGAAAGAGCTCTAAAAGCAGATGCTTTGAAAATCTTCACTTTGCTTCTGAGGTGTATCAATGATGTCTTCCCCAAAGGACAAATTAAGATTTTCCTCCCAAATCCAAGAACCCTACTAGATTACCAGAGATATTCTCTTTTTTCAGACAAAAAGAAATGTTTTAAAGTAATTACAGCTAAGAAGGGGAAAAAGTTCCAAGTTCTTCTATTCTGTCTCTGCAAATGTCTGTTTGCATTTATATTTTGTCTTCTAAAACTCTTGAAAATGCATGGTAAAATAAACAACCAGGCATAAAATATTTTAAAGTCAATACAATAAAAGTTGGTTGAGAGATGCTGCCCTCTTATACCTCTAAAACACAGTAGGATATCTACCTTGTTATATATTAAATCAAATATGTCACTGCATTTACAAGAGGAGAAAATGTATATTTCCTAGAGACAGAAGGATTTAGACTGGACATTTGTATTCATAGGGCACCATTGAAGAAGTGTTGGGCTTTTTTGGGAAAATGACTTACTTAAAGTAAGAGTCAGAAATTGGTGCCCTCTAAGGTTGCACACAGCCAGCTCTCTGTCCCTAAATTGCTGGAATTACATCTCTGCTTCCTCTGTCTTCTCATTCTGTAATTGGCCCTATAATTTAGTTTTGACCTGTTCCCTGCCTAGTACTCCATGTCTACTCTGGTAGTCTTCCACCATCTATGGAACAAAGCCCTGTCCTGAACCCTACCCAGGGGGACCTCTGCCTACAGACAGGTCAGTTGTGCAATGACGACCACTGTCTCCTTGGCTCACAATATTCCCTGTTTTCTGATGTAACTAGAAAATGATCTTTTTCTGCATTGCAAATTAGACTGCAACATTCCTCAAAAATTGAGCCCCCCAATTTATCACCCATTTCCCATCAGCATCTATATTGAGTTACTTCCTCTGTGTCAGTTCTTCACCACAGAACAGGTTTTGTGATATCACCTAAACCTGTGTGGGCAAGTTTTTGTCTGTGTCCTGCTCTAGAAAGACAGTCAGTACTTGGCATGAATCAACCCAGAATGCGATATTGTGGTAGGCAGGATTCTAAAGATGCACCAACCCCCCAACAAGATTCTCATTTCCTGAATATTCAATCATTTATCTAGGCACTGTTAGCATATGTAAAAAAGCTTATTAATCAGTTGACCTTCAAGCAAGAAGATTATCCTGGTTTATCAGGGTGGACTCCATATAATCCTATGAAGGAAAAGGTTAAAGGGTAAGCTTGAAAATACATTAGAAGAGGAAGAAGAGAGATACAGCAGAAAGAGGAAGTCAGAGAAATTCTAAGCAGGAGAAGGGTTCAACTGCACATTGGTCCCGGCTCAGATGTAGGGCCCATGTGCAAGGACTGAGAAGGGTCTCTAGGAGCTATAGGCAAACCCCCAGCTGACACTTGGCAAGAGAGTGGAGACCTCGGATCTATAACCACAGGAACTGGAGTCTGCCAACAACCTAAAAGATCTTAGAAGTGGATTCTTTCCCAGAAGTTCCAGATAAGATCCCAGATCACTGACATCTTGATTTCAGTTTTGTGAGACAAAACACAGAGCAAAGAAACCAATTAAGCCATCTGTAGAACAGTGAGACCATAAATTTGTATTGTTTTAATCCATTGACTTTATGGTAATTTGTTTTGACAGCAATAGGAAACTACTTACAGATGTTCAATTCACTCATATAATTTATTTTGTGAAAAAGAAAAACAATTCTTAGGAAAAAGACACCTCTGGTTAAGGTTAACATCAATATTCTTTTTTATACACAGTTGTGAGCTTATATTTCTCATAGATCTCCCACGACTTTACTTGTAGAAGCGTTTTGTCACCAAACATGTCTTCATTCATTAGACATTTATTGAGTGTCTCCTCTGTCCAAAGGTCTTTGGCAGATATAAAGAATCCCTGCCTATGGTCTCATCCTTGTATGGAAGATGGGCTGACCCCTACAGGACAAAGCCTAACCAGCTCAACACAGCATACAGTGTTCAATCGTCTACCTTCTACCTATAATTCTCTCCTTCCCCTTATGATCCAGCCAGACATGACACCAGCCTTTTTCTAAACCTCTGATTTCTTTTCATGCCTTTGAAACTTGGAATTTACAGTTCCATTACCTCAGGGTGGCTTTTCCCTCTGTCTGGAAGACTCCTCCCCCAGATAGCCAGATGTCTCTCTCACTCACCTTCTTCAAGTCTTTGCCGCATCTTATTATTTAAAATACCCCTATCCTGACCACTCTATTGAACATTGCAAACTACCTTCACCTCCACAATCTCAATTGGCCTTATCCCTGCACAATTTCTATTTCATAACACTTAGCAACCTCCAACGTACTATATTATTCATTTATTATATTCATTGGGTGTTCTCTCTCTCTTTCCTTAATAAAATATAATGTCCACAAGAAAGTGACTTTTTAGCTGTCATGTTCACTGAGTTATCCCTAGCACCCAGAACACTGCCTCACTCACAATAAACAGACCCTTTATAAATAGTGATAGATCATTGAATGAATCTTTTCTTTTTTTTTCCCAGTAGTTACACAGGAAATTTATTATCCCCAAGAAGTGGTAAAAACTGAACATACAAACAGATTTTTTTTCCTTTGTGTACGCATTTAGTTTTATCATAACAAAGCAACCTGTACACTTCTAACGCTTAAAGTGAGCATCACGTTTCCTTTCCAGCGAAACAAAAAGAAAAATTTTTAAATAAACAGGAATAAAATTACAACAGAGAATGTCAATTGCAAATAAGATCCTACAGGTTCTGCTGCTTCTCCCATCGAATGGCAGGGCTCAAGTCATCATTAGGAGAGAATTTTATTTTAAAATTATCATCTGAAACTGCAAGGATGTCCATTAAACATCACAATTAAATATGCCAAAGGAGAAGCCATGTTGTCAAAATGCCCACTTAACCCACCCAAACCTCTCAGACCCAACCTTTACTGACCTTCTATAACTCCATTTTTTAAAGTTTTTTCTTTCTTTTTTTAAACAAGAGAAAGTAGACAGATACATGCTAGTAAATGCTAACTGTCCATATTCACATAGAGACACAGAGTAATCTCTGAGCCCAAAATACAGAGAAAGGAGGAAAAAGCTAAAATTCTATACACTACTACACAGGGGCCTAGCACCCTTCAGCTTCCAGCAGACCTAAGGGAGCAGAAGGGTCTTCTTTTTTCCCACAGAGCATGGTGGTGTTGATTCCACAAAGTTTTTGTTGAGACAGGAAGGGGTAAAAAAGAATTTGGAACAGAAAAGGATAGAGATTCTTTTCCCACTGAATTCTGCTCAAGGTATTTCCCCCCAAAATAAGTTGTGAGCCATGGTATAAAAGAGAAAAGAGACCTCAAAAACAGGGTGACTGAGCACAAGAGGAGGAGAAAAAAAAAAAAAAAAGACTGTAACTTGCTCCCGGGGACTGGAGAAAATTTTAAAAAGAAGGTTAGAATCCATCAGTGTTCCATGAGTCATCTTCTCCTTCATCTTCCTCTCCTCCCTCCCCCTCATCATCATCTTCTTCATCTTCATCCACATCCCCTTCTTTATCAATATCTTCCAATCCTTCTTCCTCTTCATCGTCATCTTCTTCTTTCCCTTCCTCATCATCCATGTCTGGAACCAAGTAGTACTGTAATGGATTTGGCCACATAGCATCTTTGATAACCTCTCGTAACTCATCTGCACCTGCATCAGAATGATCAGTAAGCCAGGTGAAGAAGCTTTCTGGTTCCTCATGCTGTCTCTTCCTGCTGGCTTTATTCTGCATTTTGTCGGATCCTTTCTGGATTTCCATTTGATTTCAGTGGACTTCGAAGATGGATCACCACTCTCATTCAGATGAAATTCTTTGGAGAGAACTTTATCTTCCAAGTGAGGGTTTTCATCAAAATAAAAATCTATTCTGTAACCTGATTTAATATCTTCAAACTCTGTCACTTTGACTCTTGTCAAATAATGCAGCGCCTCTTCATTCTCCTCCCCAAGAGTGAAGACACTTGTGGATGGTTAACAAATGTTGTTACCCCAAAATCTGGGCTTTGGGCGATCAATTCTGACCTCTTCTGAAAAAATGGTTGGCGGAGTTTGTTATATTTCTGTTCTACTTTCAAAATCTCCTCACTGGCTTGTTCATTAACTCTGTCTGTTTCATTTTGTACTTCATCAATATGTTCAATTGCTTCTTGCTGTTCTTTTTCTTCCTTCGGCAACTTCAGAGAAGCAGACGTTTCCTCTGGCCTGGAGGCAGGAGTCAGTCTCAGTTTCTTCAGTTTCTTTGCTTGGGGTGGAAGTGAAGACTGGTTTTGGGGGCCAAAACCAGTCTGGGAGAAAAGCCAAGAATCCACCCAAGGGAAGAGGCTTGTACCAGGAGCTCTGAGAACTAAGGCTGCCCCAGGTGACAGAGGTTTAATTATCACAAACAGATTTGAGAAGTAAAGCATTTGCATCACCAGTCTTGCTTTGATATGTCTACTGTAGTCTTGAAATTTTCCTGAGAAGGCAATTCTATGATCGATCTTTCTAGTTATTTCTCATTTTAAATCCTGATAGAGAAAAGCTGATCAGCCTCTGACTTCCTTGCCCTTGCACAGTTCCATGAGAACCAATGCTTTTAAAAATCGAGGTCATCTGCCAGGTTTTGAGCTGTCTCCGACTCCTTTCCCACCCTTCTAAACTCTGTGATGCTGGAGCGGAGACTCTCACCGCATCTCTGCTTTGCCACCTGGCACCTGTACAGACTCTGCCAATAGGAGGTTCCAGAGGGGAAGGGGAATGCTGAAAACCAAGAGCACATATTTTCAATAGTTATTTGTAGGGTGCACTTTGGGAGAGCCCGGTTGATGTCCACGAAAAGTGAACTGACAGGTCCACAGGTCACCTTGCTAAGATCAGGAAGTGATCAGGGACTAGGACTTCACAATAGTCAAGTGTCTGGTATGCCCAACATTCTTCTAGGACTGATCCAGAAGTAAGGGAAGCATTGTTAGATAGGTTTTGGTGAAATAAAGGTCCACCTTACATATATAGGATGCTACCAAGAATGAATATCTTTCAAATTCTTGAAAGAGAACAGGATAGTTTATGAGTCTCACTCACAAATTCCTTTTCCCAACTATCCTTTTATGTTTCAATAAAGACATAAAAATTAATGCTTAATTAAATGCAATATTTATTACTTCTCTACTGCCATTCTTATTGGCTGTCAGTCTCCTTTCCGATAAACCTTTCAATCCATGATTGACATTTTTCCCCTTGTTCTTTTTTTAAAACTGTTTTAACCTCGGTATTCATATACCAGAAATGTAAGGATGAAAATTGTAAAGATTAGAGAAAACATTTTCTCTCTCATTACAAATACAAGTTGCTCCCTTTGAGGTTATTCTTTAACATTTTATAATTGCTGACTCGAAGTTGTCCTATAAGACAAAAAGTTTGCAAACAGCTACAAGCACCTATGAAGCCACATGTGGCTCCCAACACATAAACCAAAGCCACAAATTGATATTTATAAAACTTCAAAAGTTTAAGAAGGTTCTCCTGGGACATGTGATTGAAAAGTACTGACACCATGAGTGACAAGGAGCCAGTGTGCTCCCTGGTAAAGAAATTCTAGCTCATGCTGGCACTGAACACGGTGCTTGAACTCACCCACCATTTAGTAGGTTACAGCATGCCAACTTTACAGAGGAAAGGTTTACGAAGGAAAAGTTTCAGTCTCTCCTTCTTTAGCCTTCTGTATCTTGCCCAAGCAGTTTTACCAAAGCCAAAGTCTTAAGGGCTGGGCTCAATTTCTCCATTTTAAATAGGGATCACAAATAAAACTGTCAACCAGTAAGAATAAATGTAGTGAGTAAGAATAAATGTAGTGAGCTTCTTGGCCAAAGTGGTAGACTTAGTTTGGCTAGCAATGCCAGAGCAAATACATCCATGGGGCTCATTCAAACTGGACAGATGCTGACTTGGTCCCAACAACAGCAAGTGGAAAAGCTCAGTCCTCAATTCACCTCATTGTGGGTTTGCCTGTTTTAAGTTATGCCTCCTGCAACCTAAATAGCAGCTATTTCAAAAATGTTTTTGTCTCCCAAATCCTAAAATGGATCTAATCACATAGTTTCATACTTAAAAACACAACAAGCAAACATGACCAATTTTCCTTTAAAACTGGAGGCATAGCAGATAAACAAAGATAATTTGAAACCCAACATGTTTAGGTATGAGGGATGAAGAAAACAGCAATTTATTTTTTGAAAAATGATGAAAATCATTTTTTTAAAGAACTTCCAATATGCCTGAGAAATTTCAACTTTAAAGGCAATCTCCACAGTCTAAAAAATCTATATTAGATATTTCAAAGAATACTCACAGTAGAACGATTTCTATGGCTACAAAGCATCTGACATTTGCATTTCCTAAGGTAATGGTTGGCAATACTATTAGAATCACATGAAGAATTTTTTTAAAAAATTCAGTGACCAGGTCCAACTTTTGACCAATTAAACTAGAATATCTGGGAGCAAGGTCTAGGTGATTTTAAAATCCAGCCAGGACTGTAAACTGAGGAGGTCTACAAACAAAAGGAAAGTAATAAGAATTGTGAGAAAAATGTTTTACACACTTGCCTGATGATCCGTGTCTCCTGGAATGCTTCTTAAAACCTGTTGCATGCCAATCTCTGGGGAAAAGCTTGGGAAACGTATTTTTAAACAGGAACACAATAATCTTTATCATCAGGAACCTGGTCTCCTGGAAGGAGAAATGCAAGTAACTATATACAGGTTTTAGCAGATATCCATGGGAAGCACTTAAGAACAAAATGTTATTTAAGCAGGCCTCCAAATCACCACTTGAGCCTTTTCCAGGTAAGGTTTAAGGTCTACATTAACTGAGGCACACTCTAGAGGAAGCTCAAGTTCCCCCTAATATTCTCATCGAACCCCCAAGGAAAAGGCCACGTGAAAAAGGTCAAGAGCAAGACGACATCCTCAGACATCTGGGCTACAGTGTTGGAGGACAGGGGGAGATTTTATAGGAAGAACTGAATTGAGGCAAATCCTCCTGTGTCATCTTCTTGTCTTCACATACAGTCACTCTCTTCACATCACACAGTGTGGTCTGTTCACAATCGTTTGTTGTGTTGAGCCAGAGCCTCGAGCACCTTGGAGCAGCAGGTGCCTCCAACTCCACAAGGCCTGATTATACATGTGATTTGTATCATGTACCATTTAATAGTACACTAAAACATAGTCGTTTTAAGTATCTGTTTGCATTTTACTCTTTTACTATTTGTTTTATTATGTTTACTATTTTATTTTTAGTAGTTTGTTTTACTATTTCCCTCTTGCAACACTGGGGTATTGCAGTTTTCATTTAATATCCTCTAACAGACCATAACGTAAAGAGGGCAAAGGCAGGTTTTCATGCTGCACCATTGAATTTCCCATATAATTTGCCCCATGAGACCCCATGACATCAGTGGCAATGCCCAGTGGAACAACAGAGAAGCCTGATGGGCACAGTAATTTCTCCAACAGGTTGGTGGGATACGACGATAGTACAAGCAGGACGTGGTGATACAAGGAACCATGCGGCAAGGAATGCAGATCATCTTAGGAACAAAGGGAGTCACCAATAGAATATTCAGACATAACAATTTGACCTAGACTTAAGGTTCTATGAAGAAAGTGAAGGCCAAAGCCAGAAAGATTGGAGAGGTTACTATACCCACATCTCTACCCAAAGACCAAGGAGGTGCAGAGATACTTAAACTTAATCAAATTTTTTAAAAAGTAGGATGTAATAACATTTACACAACAATTCCAGTTGTGTTAGAGGAGTTTGGGTGCATATTTCAAAACTTTAATGACATAGAAGACAAGGTTAACAGTGTTTATCTCTGGGTAGTAGAATTATGAGTGATTTCAGGGATTTTTTTTTTTTTGCTTAATTTTTTTTCCTAAATATTCTACAATGAATATTTTTGTGATAAGACAAAGTATTCAAGTTATAAAATATGATTGTTCAAAATTTATTGTATACTATATATTTGTGGTTTAAGGAAGTCAAGTTCTCAAGCCTCATCATTTATTGGTTTAACCCATTCTCATAGCAACAAGTTGCTAAAGAAATAAATATGTATATAATGGAACTCAAATTATACCTCAATCCTACGTGGTAGAGGAATAACTGTGTTCGTGATTAAAATACTGCAGTATAATTTTTGTGGTCAAATACAAATATTTTCCACTAATTATTCATTGTATTGACTAATATTATACTTTTTCACTCTAACTTTATTCTGCTACTCTAGACTGTGTTATGAGGCATCAGTACTGTCAACATCATCGACTGTGAATAAATGCAAGACTCAGGCTGTTTAGTTCTGGGATGCAAATCCCAGCACTAGTTCAACTGTCCAGCATTCTCACCAACATAAGGGAGGGGGTCTCATGAAACTAATTGTTTTAACTAAAATCAGACTTTTTAAACAGAGTAGAAAATCCATGGTTCTATTTGGTATCCCTTTAATAAAAAACAGAATTTTATAATATACTTGAGTACAATCCATCTCCGTTTATATTAAATTTAATGTATGACTTTTGATCTTAGTTAAAAACAATGTATTCAACTATTAATAAGGGTTCAAAATATCCAACTAGGAGGAGCAGGGGGCGACTGCCCCACCCACTCGAGCATGGAGAGCCTGCTGAGCTCTCAGGCCTGTCCTCTGCCCTTCAAACCCCCCTCCAGGCCAAGTGGGTCCTTGGGGGCATAGGAAGGAGGCTGGGGAGATCAGAAGAGGCAGGCAGGAGGGGCCCTCTCAGACCCCAGATCGGAGGAGCAGGAGAGGAGAGGAAGGTGTTTGCATTGCTCAGTCAAGCCCAGGAAGCCTGCTGGGCTCCCAGGTGAGGTCCCTTACCCTCTGAGACCAGGGTGGGGAGCATGCCTGGGCCCTTCTGTTCCTTGAGCCTAAGTCCCACCTCCACAACTCCCAGGGCCTATTCCAGCCCTGTGGGTCCTGAGCATTGGCCCCGCCCACCACCCAAACCTTGTCCTTGCTTAGGCCTCACCCTCCACAGCCACAGCCTTCCGCCCCCTTTTCTTTTTTCTATTTTTCTTTTCTCTCCTCCTCTTTTTCACTACTGTGGTGCTGATGTACCTCCTGGTTGTTGATTCACCTATATATACTTTTTACATTCTTTCTAACATATCTGTTGGTTGCCTAGTCTAATTGTATTTTTTACTTTGCTATTGTTCTTTTCTTTTTTTTGCCACCCCATGTGGGTTGTGGGATATTGGTTCATAAGCCCAGGGTTGGGCTAAAGCTCCTGCAATGGGAGCTCCGAGTCTGAACCACTGGACAAACAGAGAACCTCAGACCCCAGGGAATATTATCAGAGTGGGGTCTCATGGAGGTCCTCATCTCAGCTCCAAGACCCAGCTCTACTCAATAGCCTAAAAACTCCAGTGTTGGAAGCCTCAGGCCAAACAACCAGTAAGACAGAAACACAATTCCACTAAAAAAAAAAAAAAAGAGAGAGAGACAGCAAAAAAATATGTCACAGATGAAGGAGCAGGGTAAAAACCTACAAGACCAAATAAAGGAAGAGGAAATAGGCAATCTACCTCAAAAAGAATTCACAACAATAATAGTAAAGATGATCCAGAACCTCAGAAATAGAATGGAAGAATGGATTAAGAAAACACAAGAAATGTTTAACAAAGATCTAGAAGAAGTAAAGAACAAACTAACAGAGAGGAACAACACAATAACTGAAATGAAAACTACACTAGAGGGAATCAATAACAGAATAACTGAGGCAGAAGAATGAATAAGTGAGCTGGAAGACAATATGGTGGAAATAACAGCCAAGGAGCAGAATAAAGAAAAAAGAATGAAAAGACTTGAAGACAATATCAGAGACCTCTGGGAAAACACTAAATGCACCAACATTCGAATTATAGGGGTCCCAGAAGAAGAAGAGAAAAAGAAAGGGTCTGAGAAAATATTTGAAGAGATTATAGTGGAAAACTTCCTTAACATGGGAAATGAAGTAGTCACCAAAGACCAGGAAGCACAGAGGGTCCCATACAGGATAAACCCTAGGAAAAACACACCAAGACACATATTACTCAAACTAACAAAAATTAAATTCAAAGAAAAAATATTAAAAACAGCAAGGGAAAAGCAAAAAATAACATACAAAGCCCCATAAGGTTATCAGCAGATTTTTCAGTGGAAACTCTGTAGGCTAGAAGGGATTGGCAGGATATACTTAAAGTGATGAAAGAGAAAAACATACAACCAAGATTACTCTACTCAGCAAGGATATCATTCAGATTCTATGGAGAAGTCACAAGCTTTTCAGACAAACAAAAGCTAAGAGAATTCAGCACCACCAAAGCAGCTTTACAACAAAGGCTGAAGAAACTTCTCTAAGTGGAAAACACAAGAAAAGAAAAAGACCCACAAAAACAAACCCAAAACAATTAAGAAAATGGTAATAGGAACATACATATCGATAATAACCTTGAATGTAAATGGATTAAATGCCCAACCAAAGGACACAGACTGGCTGAATAGATACAAAAACAAGACCCATATATATGATGTGTGCAAGAGACCCACTTCAGACCTAGGGACACATACAGACTGAAAGTGAAGGGATGGAAAAAGATAGTCCATGTAAATGGAAATCAAAAGAAAGTCAGAGTAGCAATACTCATATCAGATAAAATAGACTTTAAAATAAAGACAGTTACAAGAGAGAAGGAGGGGCATTACATAATGATCAAAGGATCAATCCAAGAAGAAGATATAACAATTATAAATGTTTATGCACCCAACATAAGAGCACCTCAATACATAAGGCAAATACTAACAACCATGAAAGGAGAAATCAGCAGTAACACAATAATAGTAGCAGACTTTAACATGACACTTACACCAATGTCATTCTTCACAGAATTATAACAAAAAATCTTACAATTAGTATGGAAACACAAAAGACCCTGAATAGCCAAAGCAATCTTGAGAAAGAAAAGTGGAGTTGGAGGAATCAGGCTCCCCGACTTCAAACTATACCACAAAGCTACAGTAATCAAGACAGTATGGGGCTGGCATGAAAACACAAATATAGATTAATGGTACAGGATAAAATGCCCAGAGATAAACCCATGCACATATGGGCACCTAGTTTATGACAAAGCAGGTAAGAACATACAATGGAGAAAAGACAGCCTCCTCAATAAGTGGTACAGGGAAAACAGGACAACTACAGGTAAAAGAATGAAATTAGAACACTACCTAACACCATACACAAAAATAAACTCCAGATGGATTAAAGACCTAAATGTAAGACCAAACACTATAAAATTTTAGGGAAAACATAGGGAAAACGTATGTCAAACAATTTGACATAAACCACAGCAAGACCTTTTGTGAACCACTTCCTAGAGTAACAGAAATAAAAAGAAAAATAAACAAATGGGACTTAATTAAACTTAAAAGCCTTTGCACAGCAAAGGAAACCATAAACAAGATGAAAAGACAACCGTCAGAATGGGAGAAAATATTTGCAAATGAAACAACAGACAAAGGATTAATCTCCAAAATATACAAACAGCTCATGCAGCTCAATATCAAATAAACAAACAATCCAGTTAAAATATGGGTGGAAGACGTAAATAGACATTTCACTAAGGAAGCCATCCAAATGGACAAGAGACACACGAAAAGATGCTCAACATCACTAATTATTAGAGAAATGCAAATCAAAACTACAATGAGGTATCACCTCACACCGGTCATCAAAAAAGCTAGAAAAAATAAATGCTGGAAATGGTGTGGTGAAAAGGGAACCCTCTTCTACTGTTGGTGGGAATGTAAATTTATACAACCACTATGGAAAACAGTATGGAGTTCCTTAAAAAGCTAAAAATAGAGTTACCATATGACCCAGCAATCTCACTACTGGGCATATACCCTGAGAAAACCATAATTCAAAAAGACACATGTACCACAATGTTCACTGCAGCACTATTTACAATAGCCAGGACGTGGAACCAACATAAATGTCCATTGACAGATGAATGGATAAAGAAGATGTGGCCCATATATACAGTGGAATATTATCAGCCATAAAAAGAAACGAAATTTCTTTATTTTAGTGAGGTGGATGGACATAGAGTCTGTCATACAGAGTGAAGTAAGTCAGAAGGAGAGAAACAAATACTGTATGCTAACGCATATATATGAATCTTAAAAAAAAAAATGGTACTGATGAACCTAGTTACAGGGCAGGAATAAAGAGGTAGAGAGAGAATGGACTTGATGACATGGGGTGGGAGGGCAAAGCTGGGGTGAAGTGAAAGTAGCATCAACATATATAGACTACTGAATGTAAAACAGTTGGCTGGTGGGAAACAGCAGCATAGCACAGGGAGATCGGCTCTGTGCTTTGCAATGACCTAGAGGGGTGGGATAGGGAGGGTGGGAGGGAGGCTCAAGAGGAAGGGGATATGGGGACATGTGTCTGCATATGGCTGATTTGCTTTGTTGTGCAACAGAAACCAGTACAGTATTCTGAAGTAATTATACTCCAATAAAGATCTATTTAAAATAATAATAATAAAAAAGAAATATCCAACTATTTGTTACATGTAAGGGTTCCATACAAAAAAATGCCATATCATAAGGCTTTTCTTTTTACTTCATACTTTCTCTTTGTTGAGCAAACACTGAAGTTTTTGTAGTCACTACCAAGATATGTTTTAAGAGAGATGTAACAATACAGTGGTTGGATGACAGTACAGCCAGTAGAAACAACCACCCATAACCCTCAGACCCCAGAATGGTGCACAGCAAAATGGGGAGATAAAGTTAGCATTTACCATCATAGTATCATAAACTAATAATGACTAAATTTACAACTCTCCTCTCTTTCTGATGAGGTACACACTGTAATGAAATGACCTCATATCAGACCTGGTAGGATGGAATTGCCTATTGATTTAAGAAAAGTAGCTGATGAAAATTTAATTTAGCTAACTTTAGTAAATAGAGAGGTATATAAAAGCATATCCAAAATGTTGTCATCTGAAAACATTAAACTTTTAATATACAGCATGCACTTAATTATTCTGGTGATTGGTGATGTCTATTTTATAGATGTGTTTCCAGAATATTGTTTTAACCTCTGTAATTCTGAAAAAGAGTTTCCAGGTTGGCATTCAAGAGCAACATGTTCACAATCACCCCACAACAAAGTCATCATCATCATCAACATTATTGACATCATCCTGGCTGTAACAAATAAACTATAACCAGGAGCCACCATTTTTAATCTCACCTTTACCTTAAGTCATGGCTATGGTGTCCTCCTGCCATGTAAGGTTGGCCTCTTAAGAAATAATATCCAAAATTAGATATAACAGACAGTAAAATTCAGCTAAGACTTTAAAAAATTATGTCATAAAAGTAACTTAAACTTTAAGAATATAAGAATACAATGAAAGAAACAATTTATATATTTTTTATTTTATATTGCTTATTGAAAAGAAAAATGTTATATTGACGCCTCTTCTTCTATGACTTATTCAGTATCCTTGAACACTATCATTACTAGTCTACTATTGTAAAATGTCTTCCATTACAAAATAAGCAACTACTATGGATTTGAACATATAAAAATACTAGCAGTAGAATAAACTTACTTGTAGTACTGAGGATAAAAATGGAATGGTGTAACTAAAGAGGAAAAAAACATGTAGAGATTCACTTAAACTCAGTCATAAGCAATACATAATAGGTGGAAAATCACCGTTGCCAAAAGAACTGAATGTCCTGTGGCCATAAGAAATTTTATTGAGCTGCATTTTTAAGCAAAGCCATCAGGCAAAATATGTACCCAGGAGGCATGTTCCAATTGTGATGGATACTTGGGTAGTGACTGTAATGACAGGTGTTTGGAAAAAGACTACAGTTATAATCCAAAGCATAACAGACACCTGTGAAAATTGGCCTTATTAATCCTATATGAACATACAGATCACACTTCCCACTCAAACCATGCCCATCATTACAAAAATGAGAGGAAAATAGAATATACTTATTATAAGGGGCTAGAATATAGCTGTGTTGAACATTGTTTAAACATTAATAAGAATTAATCTGTGTTAAGGGAACTGATGGGCAAGAAAGAGTCAACCAAGAATATATAGATGCAGGATCAACTGAAGCATAGCAATGACTAAAACACAGAATAATGAGAGAGTTAAAAAACAGGCACCACAAAGGAACCAGTATTCTGTTGACTCAGAGATATACATGGCATCTATTCGAGAAAACAGATAAAAAGTCAGTATCTATATACATAGAGAATCCTAAAGATGCTACCAGAAAACTACTAGGGCTATTCAATTAATTAGGTAAAGTAGCAGGACACAAAATTAATGCACAGAAATCTCTTGCATTCCTATACACTAATGATGAAAAATCGGAAAGTCAAATTAAGAAAACACTCCCATTTCCCATTGCAAGAAAAAGAATAAAATACCTAGGAATAAACCTACCTAAGGAGACAAAACACCTGTATGCAGGAAATTATAAGACACTGATGAAATAAATTTAAAATGATACAAACAGATGAAGAGGTATACCATGTTCTTTGATTGGAAGAATCAACATTGTGAAAATGACTCTATTACCCAAAGCAATCTACAGATTCAATGCAATAGCTATCAAACTACCAGTGGCATTTTTCACAGAACTAGAACAAAAAAATTTCACAATTTGTATGGAAACACAAAAAAACTCGAAAAACCAAAGCAATCTTGAGAAAGACAAATGGAGCTGGAGGAATCAGACTCCCTGACTTCAGACTATACTACAAAGCTACAGTAATCAAGACAGTATGGTACTGGCACAAAAAGAGAAATATAGATCAATGGAACAGGATAGAAAGCCCAGAGATAAACCCACACACATATGGTCACCTTATCTTTGATGAAGGAGGCAAGAATATACAGTGGAGAAAAGACAGCCTCTTCAATAAGTGGTGCTGGGAAAACTGGATAGCTACATGTAAAAGAATGAAATTAGAACACTCCCTAACACCATACACAAAAATAAACTCAAAATGGATTAAAGACCTAAATGTAAGGCCAGACACTATAAAACTCTTTGAGGAAAACATAGGGAGAACACTCTATGACATAAATCACAGCAAGATCCTTTTTGACCCACCTCCTAGAGAAATGGAAATAAAATAAACAAATGGGACCTAATGAAACTTCAAAGCTTTTGCACAGCAAAGGAAACCATAAACAAGACAAAAAGACAACCCTCAGAATGGGAGAAAATATTTGCAAAGGAAGCAACTGACAAAGGATTAATCTCCAAAATTTACAAGCAGCTCATGCAGTTCAATATCCAAAAAACAAACAACCCAATCCAACAATGGGCAGAAGACCTAAATAGACATTTCTCCAAAGAAGATATACAGATTGCCAAGAGACACATGAAAGAATGCTCAACATCATTAATCATTAGAGAAATGCAAATCAAAACTACAATGAGATATCCTCTCACACCAGTCAGAATGGCCATCATCAAAAAAATCTACAAACAATGAATGCTGGAGAGAGTGTGGAGAATAGGGAACTCTCCTGCACTGTTGGTGGGAAGGTAAATTGATAGAGCCACTATGGAGAACAGTACGGAGGTTCCTTAAAAAAATAAAAATAGAACGACGATACGACCCAGCAATCCCACTACTGGGCAAATACCCTGAGAAAACCATAATTCAAAAAGAGTCATGTACCACAATGTTCATTGCAGCTCTATTTACAATAGCCAGGACATGGAAGCAACTTAAGTGTCCATCGACAGATGAATGGATAAAGAAGATGTGGCATATATATACCATGGAATATTACTCAGCCATAAAAAGAAACGAAATTGAGTTATTTGTAGGGAGGTGGATGGACCTAGAGTCTGTCATACAGAGTGAAGTAAGTCAGAAAGAGAAAAACAAATACCGTATGCTAACAGATATACATGGAATCTAAACAAACAAACAAAAGAAAATGGTCATGGAGAACCTGGGGGCAAGACGGGAATAAAGACGCAGACCTACTAGAGAGTGGACTTGAGGACACGGGGAGGGGGAAGGGTAAGCTGGGACAAAGTGAGAGAGTGGCATGGACATATATACACTACCAAATGTAAAATAGATAGCTAGTGGGAATCAGCCACATCGCACAGGGAGATCAGCTCGGTGCTTTGTGACCACCTAGAAGGGTGGGATAGGGAGGGCAGGAGGGAGGGAGACACAAGAGGGAAGAGATAGAGATATGGGGATATATGTATATGTATAACTGATTCACTTTGTTATAAAGCAGAAACTAACACACCACTGTAAAGCAATTATACTCCAATAAAGATGTTAAAAAGAAAAAAGTCCATGTAGTATTCCCTATGTGTAGGTCTTTTCAATTTCTTAATGGTGTCATTTAAAGGTCGATTAATTTTTTCAAGTCCAAGTTACAAATTATGCTTTTGATATAATATTTAGGGAATATTTGCTTAACCTAACGTAATGAAGATTTTCTCTTGTGTTTTATTCTAGAAGTGTCATTGTTTTCCCTATTGCATTTAGGTCTATGGTCCAGCACTACTTATTGAGAAGACCAGACTTTCCTAGTTGGATTACCTTGGCACATTTGTCAAAATTCAATTGGTGGGCTTCCCTAGTGGTGCAGTGGTTGAGAATCCACCTGCTAATGCAGGGGACATAGGTTTGATTCCTGGTCCAGGAAGATCCCACATGCCATGGAGCAAGTAAGCCCATGCACCACAGCTACTGAGTCTGCGCTCTAGAGCCCGTGAGCCACAACTACTGAGCCCGCATGTCACAACTACTGAAGCCCGCACGCCTAGAGCCTGCACAACAAGACAAGCCACTGCAATGAGAAGCCCGCACACCACAACGAAAAGTAGCCCCCACTCACCACAACCAGAGAAAGCCCGCATGCAGTGAGAAAGACCCAATGCAGCAAAAAAATTAATTAATTAATTAATTTAAAAAATTCAATTGGCAAAGACTTAATATTGTTAAGAAGACAATACTCCAAAAATTGATATACATATTCAACACAATCTTTATCAACATCCCAGTTGTTTTATTCTTTTTTTTGAAATTTGGCAAGCAGATCATAAAATTACATATAACTGAAAGGAATCCAGAATATCCAAAACAATTCTGAGAACAGAGAACAAAGTTGGAGGAATCACACTTCCCAACTCTAATACTTACTACAAAACTGCTGCAATCAACAGTGTGGTACTGGCTTAAGGGTAGACACTTAGATCAATGGAAT
This sequence comes from Phocoena phocoena, assembly GCF_963924675.1. NCBI lineage: Eukaryota > Metazoa > Chordata > Mammalia > Artiodactyla > Phocoenidae > Phocoena > Phocoena phocoena. Next base: position 118,762,465 of record NC_089222.1, on the reverse strand, counting down.
AGAATTGAGAGCCCAGAAATAAACCCTTACATTTATGGTCCATTGATTTTCAAAAACGGTGCCAAGACATTCAATGGAGAAAAAAGAGTCTTTACAATAAATGGTTCTGAAAAATCCGGATAGCCACATGCAAAAAGAAGAGAAAAAAAGGGAATTTGGAACCCTTTTTTATGCCATAAATAAAAATTAACTCAAAATGATTATGGACCTAAATGTTAGAGCTAAACTATAAAGCTCTTTTAAAAAATATAGAGTAAATTTTCATGACCTTGATAATGCAAAGACTTCAGAGATATGACACCAAAGCACAAGAGATAGAAGAAGTATTAGATAAATTGAGCTTCATCAAAAATAAAAACTATTTCTGCTGTGAACTATATCATTAAGAGCACAAAAAGATAATCCACAAACGGGAGAAAATAACTGGAAATAATATATCTGATAAAGGAAATGGATACAAAACATGTAAAGAACTGTTACAACTCAATAATAAAAGGACAAATAACCCAAGTTTTAAAAATGGGCAAAGGGTTTGTCATATATGGCTTTTATTATGTTGAGGTAGAATTCCTCTATGCTCACTTTCTGGAGAGTTGTTATCATAAATGGGTGTTGAATTTTGTCAAAAACTTTTTCTACATCTATTGAGATGATCATATGGTTTTTCTCTTTCAGTTTATTAATATGGTGTATCACGCTGATTGATTTGCATATATTGAGAATCCTTGCATTCCTGGGATAAACCCCACTAGATCATGGTGTATGAACCTTTTAATGTGCTGTTGTATTCTGTTCGCTCGTATTTTGTTGAGGATTTTTGCATCTATGTTCATCAGTGATATTGGTCTGTAGTTTTCTTTTTTTGTGACATCTTTGTCTGGTTTTGGTATCAGGGTGATGGTGGTCTCATAGAATGAGTTTGGAAGTATTCCTCCTTCTGCTATATTTTGGAAGAGTTTGAGAAGGATAGGTGTTAGCTCTTCTCTAAAAGTTTGATAGAATTCTCCTGTGAATCCATCTGGCCCTGGGCTTTTGCTTGTTGGAAGTTTTTTTTTTTTTTTTTTTTGCTGTACACGGGCCTCTTACTGTTGTGGCCTCTCCCGTTGCGGAGCACAGGCTCCGGACGCGCAGCTCAGCAGCCATGGCTCATGGGCCCAGCTGCTCCACGGCATGTGGGATCTTCCTGGACCAGGGCACAAACACGTGTCCCCTGCATTGGCAGGCGGACTCTCAACCACTGCGCCACCAGGGAAGCCCTGTTGGAAGATTTTTAATCACTGTTTCAATTTCATCGCTTGTGATTGGTTTGTTCCTATTTTCTATTTCTTCCTGGATCAGTCTTGGAAGGTTGTACTTTTCTAAGAATTTGTCCATTTCCTCCAGGTAGTCCATTTTATTGGCCTATAGTTGCTTGTAGTAGTCTCTCATGATCCTTTGTAATTCCACGGCATCAGTTGTTACTTCTCCTTTTTCATTTCTAATTCTAATTGATTTGAGTCTTCTCCCCTTTTTTTTCCTGATGAGTCTGGCTACATCATTCTCAATGGTGAAAAACTGAAAGCATTCCCTCGAAGATCAGGAAGAAGACAAGAGTGCCCAACCATAGCACTATTATTCAACATACTTTTGGAAGTTTTAGCAATGGCAATCAGAGAAGAAAAAGAAATAAAAGGTATCCAAATTGGAATAGAAGTAAAACTGTCACTGTCTGGAGATGACATGATACTATACATAGAAAATCCTAAAGATATCACCAGAAAACGACTAGAGCTAATCAATGAATTTGGTAAAGTAGCAGGACACAAAATTAATGCACAGAAATCGCTTGCATTCCTATACACTAATGATGAAAAATCTGAAAGTGAAATTAAGGAAACACTCCCATTTACCACTGCAACAAAAAGAATAAAATACCTAGGAATAAACCTACCTAAGGAGGCAAAAGACCTGTATGCAGAAAACTATGACACTGATGAAAGAAATCAAAGACGATACAAAGAGATGGAAAGATATACCATTTTCTTGGTTTGGAATAATCAACATCGTGAAAATGACTACACTACCCAAAGCAATCTACAGATTCAATGCAATCCCTATGAAATTACCAATGGCATTTTTCACAGAACTGGAACAAAAAATTTTACAATTTGTATGGAAACACAAAAGACCCCGAATAACCAAAGCAAACTTGAGAAAGAAAAATGGAGCTGGAGGAATCAGGCTCCTGGACTTTAGATTATACTACAAAGCTACAGTGATCAAGACAGTATGGTGGAAGAACCTAGGGATAAGACAGGAATAGAGGCGCAGACCTAGTGGAGAACGGACTTGAGGATATGGGGAGGGGGAAGGGTGAGTTTTGACAGGGCGAGAGAGAGTCATGGACATATACACACTAACAAACGTAGTAAGGTAGATAGCTAGGGGGAAGCAGCCGCAAGGCACAGGGATTTTAGCTCGGGGCTTTGGGACAGCCTGGAGGGGTGGGATGGGGAGAGTGGGAGGGAGGGAGACGCAAGAGGGAAGACACATGGGAGCATATGTATATGTATAGCTGATTCACTTTGTTATAAAGCAGAAACTAACACACCATTGTAAAGCAATTATACCCCAATAAAGATGTTAAAAAAAAAAAAAAAAAAAAAGACAGTATCGTGCTGGCACAAAAAGAGAAATATAGATCAATGGAACAGGATAGAAAGCCCAGAGATAAACCCACACACATATGGTCACCTTATCTTTGATGAAGGAGGCAAGAATATACAGTGGAGAAAAGACAGCCTCTTCAATAAGTGGTGCTGGTAAAACTGGACAGCTACATGTAAAAGAAAGAAATTAGAGCACTTCCTAACACCATACACAATAATAAGCTCTAAATGTATTAAAGACCTAAATGTAAGGCCAGACACTATAAAATTCTTAGAGGAAAACATAGAGAGAACACTCTATGACATAAATCACATCAAGTTCCTTTTTGACCCGCCTCCTAGAGAAATGGAAATAAAAACAAAAATAAACAAAGGGGACCTAATGAAACTTCAAAGCTTTTGCACAGCAAAGGAAACCATGAACAAGACGAAAAGACAACCCTCAGAATGGGAGAAAATATTTGCAAACGAAGCAACTGACAGAGGGTTAATCTCCAAAATATACAAGCAGCTCATGCAGCTCAATATGAAAAAAACAACCAACCTAATCCAAAATTGGGCAGAAGGCCTAAATAGACATTTCTCCAAAGAATACATACAGATTGCCAACAAACACATGAAAAGATGCTCAACATCATTAATCATTAGAGAAAAGCATGTCAAAACTACAATGAGGTATAACCTCACACCAGTCAGAATGGCCATCATCAAAAAGCTACAAATAATAAATGCTGGAGAGGGTGTGGAGAATAGGGAACTCTCCTGCAGTGTTGGTAGGAATGTAAATTGATACAGCCACTATGGAGAACAGTATGGAGGTTCCTTAAAAAAATAAAAATAGAACTACCATATGACCTAGCAATCCCACTACTGGGCATATACCATAAGATAACCATAATTCAAAAAGAGACATGTACCACAATATTCATAGCAGCACTATATACAATAGCTAGGACATGGAAGCAACCTAAATGTCCATCGACAGATGAATGGATAAAGAAGATGTGGCACATATATACAATGGAATATTACTTAGCCATAAAAAGGAATGAAATTGAGTTATTTGTAATGAGGTGGATGGACCTAGAGTCTGTCATACAGAGTGAAGTAAGTCAGAAAGTGCAAAACAAATACTGTATACTAATACCCCTATATGGAATCTAAAAAAACGATACTGATGATCCTAGGGGCAGGCAGAAATAAAGACACAGATGTAAAGAATGGACTTGAGGACATGGGCAGGGGGAAGGGAAAGCTGGGATGAAGTGAGAGAGTAGCATTGACATATACACTACCAAATGTAAAATGGATGGCTAGTGGTAAGCAGCCACATAGCACAGGGAGATCAGCTCATTTCTTTGTGATGACCTAGAGGAGTGGGATAAGGAGAGTGGGAGGGAGGCTCAAGAGGGAGAGAATATGGGGATATATGTATACATATAGTTGATTCACTTTGTTATACAGCAGAAACTAAAACACCATTGTAAAGCAAAATACTCCAATAAAAATATTAAAAAATTAATAATAAAATAAAAAATAAATTTTAAGAAACAAACCAGAACAATGAATAGAAGAAAAAGAATGGGTGAAGGATCTGAATAGACATTTTTTCAAAGAAGATACACAAATGACCAATAAGAACATGAAAAGATGCTCATTAGGGACATGCAAATAAAAACCATAATGAGATATTACTTCACATCCATTAGGATAGCTGTTATGAAAAAAGACAGATAACAAGCATTGGTAAAGATGTGGAGAAATTGGCATCCTCATACATTGCTCATCAAAATGTAAAATGGTACAGCTACTTTGGAGAACTTTTTGGCAGTTCCTCAAAATATTAAACATAGAGTTGCCATGAGACCCATTAATTCCACTCCTAAGAATATATCCAAGAGAAATGAAAAGATATGTCCACACAAACAGTTGCACACCAATGTTCATAGCAGAATCATTACTGGTAACCAAAATGCAGAAACAACTCAAGTTTCCATCAAATGATGAATAGATAAATAAATACGATATATCCATACCATGGAATATTATTCTGCCAACTTATTTTTTGCAAAGATGCAAAAACAATTCAATGGAGGAGGACTTTTCAACAAATAGTTCTAGAACAATAAGACGTCCAAGGTAAAATAATTCAAACCTCAAACCTGAACTTTATGTCTTGTACCAAAATTAAGTTAGAATGGCTCACAAACTTAAATGTAAAATTATAAAACTTTTGGGAAAAGAACACAGGAGAAAATCTTTAGAATCTAGGGGTAGACAAAGAATTCTAAGACATGATACCGAAAGCATTATGCATAAATATAGAAACTGATAAATTAGACCATATCAAAATTAAACACTTTTTGTGTGATCAAACACCTTTATGAAAAGACATGCTACAGATTGAGCCCAAATATGTGCAAAACACATATCCAGCGAAGGATTAATAGCTAGGATCTATAAAGAACTCTCAAACAACAGTAATAAAACAATCCAATTAGAATATGGACAAAAGACCTGAACAGACATTTCACTGAAGAGCATATACAGACAGCAAATAAGACATAAAGATGTTCAGCATCATTAGCAATTAGGGAAATGCAAATTCAAACCAAAATGAGATATGACTACTTACCTATCAGAATGGCTAAAATTAAAAATATTGGCAACATCAAATGCTCATGAGGATCTGGGAAACAATCACCCAGACATTGCTGGTAGGCATATAAATAATACAGCCACTCATTAAAACAATTTGGCAGTGTTCTTATGAAACTAACCATGTAACTACCATACAACTTAGAAATTGCACCTTTGGGCATTTATCTGAATGAAGTGTAGAGCACAAAGTTCAATGTGAGGAATGATGCCGAGACAGAGGCTGCTTGTTGTCAGCCCTCCCCAATCTACATTTCTTGTTTAACTTCAGTTCAGCCTGAATATTTTTATTTGAATGAGTTGGACAAAAATATAGATATGGGGGAGTGGGCAGGAAGAAAAGTGAGTTTTACTTTGGATTGTGCAGTGAATTTAATAAATGTCTGTTTTCCACAGCACTTATATTCTAATACTTTGGTAAAATATTATATAAGAAATAAGTCCGACAGAGAAAGACAAATAGTGTATTTTTCACTTATACGTGGAATCTAAAAAATAAAACAAAGGAATAAATATAACAAAACAGAAACAGCCTCACAGATACAGAGAACAAACTAGTGTTTACCAAAGGGGAGAGGTGGGGAAGAGGCAAGACAAGGGTAGGAGATTAGGAGATACAAGCGACTAGACAAAATAAGTAAGGTATAAGGATGTAATATACAAAACAGGGAATATGGTCAATATTTTAAAATAACTTTATATGGAGCATAATCTATAAAAATATCAAATCCCTGTGTTATATATCTAAAATTACTATAATATTGTAAGTCAACTATACTTCAATAAATAATTAAATATTACATATGGAAAAAATTAAATTGCAAAGTACCATGAATGTGTACAGAGATGTTGTTCTTTGTAAAAGCAATACTTTTTGCTTGAATTGTATTAAACATGCCTAAGTTCAAAGTTACAGGACTTCAATTGTAAAGGATACTGCACATGAGTGTTTAGTTATTGAGATTTTCTAGAGTGTTAGTAAAACATAATTTTATTAAATACTACAATGGTATGGTATATTATACTCTTATCAGCAGTGATTTTATTAGGCAAACATATTTGAATTGTATTTTTCTGGAAAAGAAATCACTTGGGACAAAATTGCTGCTTTCTATATTGCCACCCAAAAGTGAGAGACCCCCCCAGTTCTAAAATCCAATAGACAAGGTTATGGGAAGTGACTCATTTTTGGTTGAGACAACATTTTTTTCCCTTTGATGATTCTTAGTTTATCTTTTGTCAAAGCTTCAGTTTCAGAATAACATACATTTCTTTTACAAGTCCTTGTAGTGTTCATTCTAAATAAGTCAATTTTGTCAACTCATTTTGATTTTTATTGGTTTTCTAAAACAATTCCCTAACAATACAGTTTTAGAGTTGAAAGGGATTGTGGAGGAATTTTAATACACTCTCACATTGTATTTATGGAGACACCATTTTTATCAATAGTTCAGACAGTGGAAAATGGGGTAACCACTAATCACCCGCTTATCCATTAGTTAACTCCCTCACCTATGTAGCTATTTATTAATTACGTGTGATCATTTCATGGACTGTCACCACATCCTGAGTGCCCGTAAGAGACACATTAATTCACATTCTTTTCTCTCACTACCCTTTGCAAACTGCTCATATGAAGCTGATGATCCTTTTATGTTTGATAAAAATCCACAAGATTTGCCCACCTTTGAACACTTGAAATAGAAGGAGTTACTTTCAAGAAGTGTGTTTTCAAAGGCAGCAGGAAGGGAAGGGCTGAGCAGCAGCCTGGTGAGCAAACGGTAAGAGTTCCGCTGTCATCTTGACCCCGGTGACCCCTTCACTTCACTTCCCTCAGCTGCAATAACACAGAGAGCTGCATTACCCTTGCTTACTTGAGGACATGAAAAGGAAACCATGCAACTAAAATGAGTGAAGGTCAGAACTGGCAGTGAAGTCTTGTGGAAAAAGGCGAGTTGAGAATCAGAAGACCTGGACAGTTTTCCACTAATCGAGACTATGTGACCACAAATAACTCAACGCTTTCATTTCTTTATCACAAAATGGCCAAAATCACAACAACAAAAAAGGGAATGTGCAAACTTTTTAAAAATGGAATATTTCCAAAAGTACATTAAAATCCAAATAAAGGGTGTATTCATTTGATGTATTATTATTATTGCCAAATAAATAACAGAATTAGGTCTGACCTCATAATTAATTTTCTTAGGTTTGAATAGGAACCAAATAGTTTTTTAGTCTATGACAAATGTCCTTTAGTCAAGAGTTTCAACGTTTTATCCAATAGGAAAACAGTTGCCAAAAAATAAATAAAAGAGCTTCTTAAGGGACATTAATTCTTGGACATCAACCTCTAAAAACAAGGTTGTGATAATACATTGAAGTGAATCAGAACTCAGTGGATTGCATTCCATCAAATGATTTTAGAAAAAGAGAAAGTGTTTATTCAGATGTGATTGGAATTTCAAGACAGACAAACATAGAACATATTTTATGCTGTGTTTCTGGTATTTAAAGTTTGTAGTAATACATTGAAAACTGTATTAAATAAACAAGAGAAGGCTTTTAAAAGATGCCACTAAAACATGTAGCAATTACGTTTAAACCAAAAATACCTGTTAACTAATATTAGATAATTTCCTTTGTCATTTTTCAAACTCTAGATATTAAATGACTCTAGCAAATCAGCAGCTTAAAACACTTATCTTTATATGTGCTGGCAATTCCAACACTTAAAATCAGTAGGAGTTAAGAACACTATCTGAGGAAGCTTAGAAATGCAACGCAAATACTTTCAACCCATCTGCCTCTTTTCTTAATCAAAGACTACAAAATGCCATCTACCTATTGGCTATTCCTTATGAATATTTTTTGAATATTAATAATAAATGATCAGAAACATTAACTTGTTTTATTCTCCTAACTACTTAAGGAGTTTTATTCTCCTAACTACATTAGGCTTCAACATTTTCGATATAGATTGTGCTCACGTTATATAGGTATGTTGAAAAAAATTATTTTCAGGAAGAATTTAAGTGATTTGAAGTCAAAGTACAGCTGAAAAGAAAGTGCCTGTTGGTTTTGCCCACACCATCTGAAGGCTGATATTGCAGCTCTCTTTTCCTTCCTGAGCCGTTTGCTCTTTCATAGAAAATAAAATTATGTAAAATTGCATGAAAACGTTTGTATTGTGACTTTAAAAGGCAGGAGGGGACTGAAAACTGCTTATGGGAAGTAGAAACGATAACAGAGAATCGAAACATAGAAATCCAGAAAAAACAATTGCCATATTTAACTCACACATTATAATATTTCCTTTACCACAGTAATTATATCAACTGAAATCATAAGCTAATTTTTGCCTAATTACACCTTATGATATAAGACACAATAATAATTGAATTTATGCCGTAGTTAAATGATTACTATTCTGTCTTACACTACATCATCCAAACTATCTGAAGCACTTATTCCCAATCAATGTTAACTATATGAAAAGAAGAAAAACCCACAGCAGGCTATTCATGCAATCTACCTCCACTGAGTGAGTTAAATGGTACTTTGGAAAGTGTTTGATACAGTACCAAAGGGTTGAATACCAAAATCAGAGCTTATATCTGTGAGATGTTTCTATCATGCCATTAAATTAATAAAGACTTTAAAATAATATTTTTAAATGAAACTTTAAAGTGCATCCATTTATGAATCTGTAGAGACAAAATCATGATTATTTCTAATCAAAATTAGCTAAAGCATCTTTTCTATTCCTCACTGGTGTCAAGGAAGGAAGGAAACTAATGTTTCTGGCATCTTCTACTTACAGAAATTTTCAAACGCTTTCTCCTTTAGTCCTTACAACAATCTTATGAGCCAGGTTTATTATTTTTATTTTACAAATAAGGAAACAGAGACACACAAGCAATTTTCTAAGTAAATGATAGGGTAGTGATACAAATTCATTTAGTTCATAGAAATTTTATGGCAAATACTGAGAAAGTGTGATAAAAAATTATAAAGTGGTATTTTTTTCTGTATTTTTTTCAAATTTGTGAATGATTTTCATACTACATGTCAGACCATCTAATAAGGGTGAGGCAGAAGATTTACAAAGCAATTAGCATATTGCAGAATCAGATCGGTGCAAGGAAGGACTAACCATTCCATATGGATAACTACCTTTTGAAATGATGTTCTATTGATACAAGTGTAATCTAAATCTGTTTTCAACAACAGAGGCCCTTTGAGTTCTCTAGAATATTTTTAAAATTCTTTTATTTGTTGTTTTATCATATTGATAGTAACCTAAAGAAACATTAATTAATTGCTTGAGCACAAATACTGCCTTCTGGTCTTGATGCTTGCATTTCTTTATATGTAAGCTCTAGTGATATCACCTTCCTTGTACAGAATAATGAGAAAACAGAAACCAATATAATACTGAATTTATGTGATGTTTAAACTACCTGATTTTAGGACTCACTAGAAAGCCACAGTAATTAAGACAGTGTTGGTGCTGAGAGTAAAAACAGATAAATAGATCAATGTAGTAGACTAGAAAGTGTACAAATAGACCTACATATATATGATGAATTGATTTTTCAAGAAAGATAACCAAGGTATTTCAATAAGAAAAAAATAGTCTTTTCAACAGACAATGCTGAAACAACTGAGTATCATTTTATGACAAACTATCATCAATGCTCACATCATACTGTCCAGAAAAATGGACTTAAAATGAATCATAGATATAAACGTAAAAAGATCTCAACAAATTTAAAAGCATTTGCTCTGGGATTCCCTGGTGGTGCAGTGGTTAAGAATCTGCCTGCCAATGCAGGGCACACAGGTTCAAGCCCTGGTCCAGAAAGATCCCACATGCCATGGAGTAACAAAGCCCGTGCACTGCAACTACTGAGCCTGCGCTCTAGAGCCCATGAGCCACAACTACTGAGCCCATGTGCCACAACTAGTGAAGCCTGCATGCTTGGAGCCCGTGCTCTGCAACAAGAGAAGCCACTGCAGTGAGAAGCCTATGCACCACAACGAATAGTAGCCCCTGCTCACCACAGCTAGAGAAAGCCTATGCATAGCAACAAAGACCCAATGAAGCTAAAAAAAAAAAAAATTTGCTCTTAGAAAAACACCACTATGTTTTTTTTGTTTTTTGTGGTACACGGGCTTCTCACTGTTGTGGCCTCTGCCGTCACGGAGCACAGGCTCCGGACGCAGGCTCAGCAGCCATGGCTCACGGGCCCAGCCACTCCACGGCATGTGGGATCTTCCCAGACCGGGGCACAAACCCGTGTCCTCTGCATCAGCAGGCGGACTCTCAACCACTGTGCCACCAGGGAGGCCCAAAAATCACCACTATGAAAAGGAAAATACAAGTCACAGCCTAGGAGGAAATATCTGCAATTTACATATATAGAAAAGCACATGTATCCTGAATATATAAAGAGCTCTTACAACTCAAAAGTAAAATAAAATATTTTAAAAGGTGAGATTTTTTCATAAATACTTCATAAATAAAGATATGAGTAGCTGAATAAACACATGAAAAGATGCTAAAAATGATTAATTATCAAAGAAGTACAAATGGAAACTCCAATATCCTTATACTTCCTATAAAATACAGCAAGTCTCCTACATACAAACCTTCAAGTTGTGAACTTTCAAAGATGCAAATGTGCATCTGGTTCTAGCAAGGAACCAGAACCTGTGCCATCAATGTCAGGCGTGAGTGAAGTTGCAGCTTGTCCTCTGTCTCCTATTGCTGAGGATACTTCAGCTCTACCATTTCCCACCCCCTTTCCCTCCTCTAGTCAGTAACTCTTCTTGTCCATTCACTCGATGCCAGTCCCTGTATGCCAGCTTTTGCACTGTACTACTGTACTTTTCAAGGTACTGTACTGTAAGATTAAAAACTTTTACTTTATTTTTTGTGTTTGTTTGTTTATATGTATTATTTGTGTGAAAAGTATTATAAACCTATTACAGTACAGTACTATATAGCCTATTGTGGTAGTTGGGTACCTAGGCTAACTTTGTTGGACTTACAAACAAATTGGACCTAAGAATGCACTCTCAGAACAAAACTCGTTCATATGTAGGGGACTTACTGTAGGTGAAATTTAAAAGGCAGACAATATCAAGTGTTGTCAAGGAGGTAGAACAATGGAAGTCTCAAACATTGCTGGTAAAAGTGTAAAGTTGTACAGTTTTGAACTGTTTGGCAACTTCTCATAAAGTTAAAAATCACTTACCATGTTAGTCAATAATAAACACAAAAAACAGATGTTCAAAAAAGACTTCTAAATGAAAGTTTATAACAGTTTTATTGAAAATAATAGCTTGGGGGGGACCTTCAAGGTGGCAGAGGAGTAAGATGAGAAGATTACCTTCCTTCCCACAAATACATCAAAAATACATCTACATGTGGAACAACTCTTACAAAACACCTACTGAATGCTGGCAGAAGACCTCAGACTTCCCAAATGCAAGAAAACCCCCACGTACCTGGGTAGGGCAAAAGAAGAAAAGAAAAAACAGAGACAAAAGAATAGGGATGGGACCTGTCCCTCTGGGAGGGATCTGTGAAGGAAGAAAAGTTTCCACACACTAGGAAGCCCCTTCACTGCCGGAGATGGGGGGTGGGCATGGGGGGAGCTTCAGAGCCATGGAGGACAGCACAGCAACAGGGGTGCAGAGGGCAAAGCGGAGAGATTCCTGCACAGAGGATCGGTGCCGACTAGCACTCACCAGCCTGAGAGGCTTGTCTGCTTGCCTGCCAGGGCAGGTCGGGTCTGGAAGCTGAGGCTTGGGCTTCAGAGATCAGACCCCAGGGAGAGGGCTGGGGTTGGCCGCATGAAGACAGCCTGAAGGGGGCTAGTGCACCACAACTAGCCAGGAGGAAGTAAGGGGAAAGTATGGACCTGCCTAAGAGGCAAGAGACCACTGTTTTGGGGTGCAGGAGAAGAGGGGATTACTTCCCCATGTGCCCACAGAAGGCAGAGCACCAACTAAGAAAGCTCTATAGACAGGCATGAGCCGTGACTATCAGCTAGGACCCCAGAGATGGGCATGAAATGCTAATGCTGTTGCCGCTGCCACCAAAAATCCTGTGTGCAAGCTCAGGTCACTACCCACACCCCCCACAGGACCCTACGTAGCACACCACTGCCAGGGTCCCAAGATCCAGGGACAACTCCCCCAGGAGAACACATGGCATGCCTCAGGCTGTTGCAATGTTACGCCAGCCAATGCAACCGCAGGCTCAACCCACATTCCAATTATGACTACTGTACCCCTCCTTCTCCCTGGCCTGAGAAAGAAAAACAGACCTAATCAGCCGCTGCTTTAACCCCCTCCTGTCTGGGCTGGGAACAGATTCCTGAGGGTGACCTACACACAGAGCCAGGGCCAAAACCAAATCTGAACGCCAGGAGCTGTGCGAACAAAGAAGAGAAAGGGAAATTTCTCCGTGCACCCTCAGGAGCAGCGGATTAAATCCCCACAGTCAACTTGATGAACCCTGTGTCTGTGGAATACCTGAACAGACAACGAATGTTCCCAAAATTAAAGCCGTGGACTTTGGGAGCAACTGTAGACTTGGGGATTCTACACAATCAGTCTGTGACTGATTTGTTTTTGTTTCTGATTTTTATATTTATCTTAGTTTAGTTTTAAGTACTTATTATCTTTGGTGGATTTGTTTATTGATTTGGTTGCTCCTTTTTTTTTTTTCTTCTTATTGTTTTTGTACTCTATTTTATTTTTTCTCTTCCTTTTCTTCTGAGCTGTGTGGCTGACAGGGTCTCAGTGGTCTGCCCTGGTATCAGGCCTGAGCCTCTGTGGTGGGAGAGCCAAATCCAGAACACTGGACCACCAGAGACCTTCTGGTCCCATGTAATGTCAATTGATGAGAGCTCCTCCAGAGATCTCCGTCTCAACACTAAGACCCAGCTACACCCAATGGCAAACAAGTTCCAGTGGTGGACACCCCATGTCAAACAACTAGCAAGACAGGAAAACAACCACACCCATTAGCAGAGAGCCTGCCTAAAATCATACTAAGTTCACAGACAGCCCAAAACACACCACTGGACACAGCCCTGCCTGCCAGAATGACAAGATCCAGCCCCACCCACCAGAACATAGGCACCAGTCCCCTCCAGCAGGAAACCTACAAGAGCCACTGAAGCAACCTCACACACTGTGGGCAGACACCAAAAACAACGGGCACTAAGAACCTGCAGCTTGTGAAAAGGAGACCCCAAATACAGTAAGTTAAGCAAAATAAGAAGACAGAGAAATACACAGCAGATGAAGGAGCAAAGTGAAAACCAACCAGACGAAACAAATGAAGAGGAAATAGGCAGTCTACCTGAAAAAGAATTCAGAGTAATGATAGGAAAGATGATCCAAAATCTTGGAAATAGAATGCAGAAAATACAAGAAACATTTAACAAGGACCTAGAAGAACTAAAGAGCAAACAAACAATGATGAACAACACAATAAATGAAATTAAAAATTCTCTAGGAGGAATCAATAGCAGAATAACTGAGGCAGAAGAACGGATAAGTGACCTGGAAGTTAAAAGAGTGGAAATAACTGCCACAGAGCAGAATAAAGAGAAAAGAATGAAAAGGATTAAGGACAGTCTCAGAGACGTCTGAGACAACATTAAACACACAGACATTTAAATTATGGGGGGGGGGGGGTTCCAGAAGAAGAAGAGAAAAAGAAAGGGTCTGAGACAATATTTGAAGAGATTATAGTTGAAAACTTCCCTAACATGGGAAAAGAAATTGTCAATCAAGTCCAGAAAACACAGAGACTCCTATACAGGATAAATCCAAGGAGAAACATGTCAAGACACATATTAATCAAATTATCAACAATTAAATACAATGAAAAAATATTAAAAGCAGCAAGGGAAAAGCAAGAAATAACATACAAGGGGATCTCCATAAGGTAAACAGTTGATCTTTCAGTAGAAGCACTGCAAGCCAGAAGGGAGTGGCAGGACATATTTAAAGTGATGAAAGTAAAAAACCTACCATCAAGATTACTCTACAAAGCAAGGATCTCATTCAGATTTGACTGAAAAATTAAAACGTTTAAGACAAGCAAAAGTAAAGAGAATTCAGCACCACCAAACCAGCTTTACAACAAATGCTAAAGGAACTTCTCTAGGCAGGAAACACAAGAGAAGGAAAAAACCTACAAAAACAAACCCAAAACACAAGAAAATGGTAACAGGAACATACATATTGATAATTTCCTTAAATGTAAATGGATTAAATGCTCCAACCAAAAGACATAGACTGGCTGAATGGAAACGGAAAGAAGACCTGTATACATGCTGTCTACAAGAGACCCACTTCAGACCTAGGGATACATACAGACTGAAAGTGAAGGGATGGGAAAAGATATTCCATGCAAATGGAAATCAAAAGAAAGCTGGAGTAGCAATTCTCATATCAGACAAAATAGACTTTAAAATAAAGACTATTACAAGAGACAAGAAGGACACTACATAATGATCAAGAGATCGATCCAAGAAGAAGATATAACAAATGTAAATATTTATACACACAACATAGGAGCACCTCAATACATAAGGCAAATGCTAACAGCCATAAAAAGGGATATCGACACTAACACAATCATAGTAGAGGACTTTAACACCCCACTTTCACAAATGGAAAGATCATCCAAAATGAAAATAAATAAGAAAACACAAGCTTTAGATGACACATTAAACAAGATGGACTTAATTGATATTTACAGAACATTCTATCCAAAAACAACAGAATACATTTTCTTCTCAAGTGGTCATGGAACATTCTCCAGGATAGATCATATCTTGGGTCACAAATCAAGCCTTGGTACATTTAAGAAAATTGAAATCATATCAAGCATCTTTTCTGACCACAATGCTATGAGACTAGATACCAATTACAAGAAAAAATCTGTAAAAAATACAAATACATGGAGGCTAAAGAATATGCTATTAAATAACCAAGAGATCACTGAGAAAATCAAAGAGGAAATCAAAAAATACCTAGAAACAAATGACAATGAGAACACAGTGACCAAAATCTATGGGATGCAGCAAAAGAAGTTCTAAGAGCCAAGTTTATAGCAACACAATCCTATCTTAAGAAACAAGAAAAATCTCAAATAAACAACTTAACCTTACACCAAAGCGATTACAGAAAGAAGAACAAACACAACCCAAAATTAGCCAAAAGAAAGAAATCATAAAGATCAGATCAGAAATCAATGAAAAAGAAATGAAGGAAATAATAACAAAGATCAATAAAACTAAATGCTGGTTCTTTGAGAAGATAAACAAAATTGATAAACCATTAGCCAGACTCATCAAGGAAAAAAGAAGACTCAAATCAACAGACTTAGAAATGAAAAAGGAAAAGTAACAACTAACACTGCAGAAATAAAAAGGATTATGAGAGATTACTACAAGCAACTATATGCCAATAAAATGGACAACTTGGAAGAAATGAACAAATTGTTAGAAAAGCACAACATTCCAAGACTGAACCAGGAAGAATTAGAAAATATGAACAAACAAGTCACAAGCACTGAAATTGAAACTGTGATTAAAAATCTTCCAACAAGCAAAAGCCCAGGGCCAGATGGCTTCATAAGTGAATTCTATCAAACATTTAGAGAAGAGCTAACATCTATCCTTCTCAAACTCTTCCAAAATATAGCAGAGGCAGGAACACTCCCAAACTCATTCTATAAGGCCGCCATCACCCTCTTACCAAAACCAGACAAACATGTCACAAAAAAGGAAAACTACAGGCCAATATCACTGATGAACATAGATGTAAAAATCCTCAACAAAATACTACCAAACAGAATCCAACAGCACATTGAAAGGGTCATACACCATTGTCAAGTGGGGTTTATCCCAGGAAAACAAGGATTCTTCAATATATGCAAAGCAATCATGTGATACACCATATTAACAAACTGAGGAATAAAAACCATATGATCATACCAATAGATGCGAAAAAGCTTTTGACAAAATTCAACACACATTTATGATAAACACTCTCCAGAAAGTAGGCATCGAGGGAACCTACCTCAACATAATAAAGGCCATATATGACAAACCCACAGCCAACATCATTCTCAATGGTGAAAAACTGACACCATTTCCTCTAAGATCAGGAACAAGACAAGGTTGCCCACGTTCACCACTATTATTCAACATAGTTTTGAAAGTTTTAGTCACGGCAGTCAGAGAAGAAAAAGAAATAAAAGGAGTCCAAATTGGAAAAGAAGAAGTAAAATTGTCACTGTTTGCAGATGACATGATACTATACATAGAGATTCCTAAAGATGCTACCAGAAAACTACTAGAGCTAATCAATGAACTTGGTAAAGTAACAGGACACAAAATTAATGCACAGAAATCTCTTGCATTACTATACACTAACGACAAAAAATCTGGAAGAGAAATTAAGGAAACATTCCCATTTACCATTGCAACAAAAATAATAAAATACCTGGGAATAAACCTACCTAAGGGGATAGAAGACCTGTATGCAGAAAACTATAAGACACTGATGAAAGAAATCCAAGACAACACAAACAGAAGGAGAGATATACCATGTTCTTGGATTGGAAGAATCAACATTGTGAAAATGACTATACTACCCAAAGCAATCTACAGATTCAATGTAATCTCTATCAAACTACCAAAGGCATTTTTCACAGAACTAGAACAAAAAAATTCACAATTTTATGAAAACAGAAACGACCCTGAATTACCAAAGCAATCTTGAGAATGCAAAACGAAGCTGGAAGAATCAAGCTCACTGACTTCAGACTATACTACAAAGCTACAGTAATCAAGACAGTATGGTGCTGGCACAAAAACAGAAATATAGATCAATGGAACAGGATACAAAGCACAGAGATAAAGCCACGTACGTGTGGTCATCTTATCTTTGACAAAGAAGGGAAGAATACACAATGGAGAAAAGACAGCCTCTTCAATAATTGGTGCTGGGAAAACTAGACAGCTACATGTAAAAGCATGAAATTAGAGCACTTCCTAACACCATACACAATAATGAACTCAAAATAGATTAAAGACCTAAATGTAAGGCCAGACACTATGAAATTCTTAGAGGAAAACGTAGGTAGAACACTCTATGACACAAATCACAGCAAGATCCTTTTTGACCCACCTCCTAGAGAAATGGAAATAAAAACAAAAATAAACAAAGGGGACCTAATGAAACTTAAAAGCTTTTGCACAGCAAAGGAAACCATAAACAAGATGAAAAGACAACCCTCAGAATGGGAGAAAATATTTGCCAATGAAACAACTGGCCAAGGATTAATCTCCCAAATATACAAGCAGCTCATGCAGCTCAATATCAAAAAAACAAACAACACAATCAAAAATGGGCAGAAGTCTTAAATAGACATTTCTCCAGAGAAGATATACTGATTGCCAACAAACACATGAAAGGATGCTCAACATCACTAATCATTAGAGAAATGTAACTCAAAACCACAATAAGTTGTCACCTCACACCTGTCAGAATGGCCATCATTAAAAAAACCTACAAACAATAAATGCTGGAGAGGGTGTGGAGAAAAGGGAACCCTCTTGCACTGTTGGTGGGAATGTAAATTGATACAGCCACTATGGAGAACAGTATGGAGGTTCCTTAAAAATCTAAAAATAGAATTACCGTATGACCCAGCAATCCCACTACTGGGCAAATACCCTGAGAGAACCATAATTCAAAAAGAGACATGTACCATAATGTTCATTGCAGCTCTATTTACAATAGCCAGGACATGGAAGCAACCTAAATGTCCATCGACAGATGAATGGATAAAGAAGATGTGGCACATATACACAATAGAATATTACTCAGCCATAAAAAGAAATGAAATTGAGGTATTCGTAGTGAGGTGGATGGACCTAGAGTCTGTCATACAGAGTGAAGTAAGTCAGAAAGAGAAAAACAAATACCGTACACTAACACATATATATGGAATCTAAAAATATTTTTTTCTGATGAACCTAGGCAGGACAGGAATAGAGACGCAGACATAGAGAATGGACTTGAGGACACAGGGAGAGGGAAGGGTAAGCTGGGACAAAGTGAGAGAGTAAAATTGACACATATACACTACCAAATGTAAAATAGATAGCTAGTGGGAAGCAGCTGCATCGCACAGGGATATCAGCTCCGTGCTTTGTGACCACCTAGAGGGGTGGGATAGGGAGGGTGAGAGGGAGACGCAAGAGGGAGGGGATATCGCGTTATATGTATACATATAGCTGATTCATTTTGTTATACAGCAGAAAGTAACACAACATTATAAAGCAATTATACTCCAATAAAGATGTTAAAAAATATTTAAAAACAGAAAATAATAGCTTGAAAAATTCAAATGGTCATCAATTGCTGAATGGATAAACAAATAATGGTATATGCATATAATAGAATACCACTCGGAAATGAAAAGAATCAGATTACTTATATGCACAACAAAATGGATGAATCTCAAAAATACTATGTTCTCAAAAGTATCCAGATAGAAAAGTATATGTACTGTATGATCTTATTCATATGAACAGGCAGAACTAATCTATAGTGGCAGAGAGCAGATCTGTGATTGCTGGTGATTGGGGGTGGTCAGGAGGGAATTAACTGCGAAGGGACAGAAGGGAACTTTTTTGAATAATGAAAATGTTTTATATCTTTATTTGATTGCTGTCTGCATAGGTATATGTTTGTCAAAAGTCACAAACCCATATGTTTTATATAAGTGCATTTTATTGTATGTAGATTATTCCTCAATAAAGTCTATTTAAAAAAACCGAAACAGCTTTTAAAAGAAATTCATCTACCTGAATAAATTTCCATAGTGCCTTTCAGTCCCCTCGTATAGAATGTTTCATTACAATTGTTTTATCACCAGCTTTCCAGAGCCTAAATATTTTTATACCCCACCTTCAAGGCAAATCAACAATAATCGTGAGGACCTGTTGAACTCTACATACGAGCGTTTTCTTCTGCAGCTTTGGCTTAGGAAGAACAAAAAGAGGGTTTGAGGATAAAAAGCCTGAAACTCCAAAGGAAATCCGGATTATCCCAGAGTCATAGGAACATATAGCTACCAGAACTGGTTTTAAATCTGTCTAAAGTATCAATGACAGTTATTTGGCAATGGTAACAGCAGAAGGGATTTTAAATCTGTCTACTTGTTCAGGGACAATTCACTTCAGCGTACATACCTCTGCAACTAAGACAAAACATCACCCTACTTCTGCTTCTATTTGCAACACAAAACATGCTTCTAAGATTGACTTCAACACACTCCTTCCTCTATAACTAGCATGACCCCAAATGAAGTCTTCCTAAAGCCATAAAAACGAAATAGTGCCATTTGCAGACATGTGGATAGACCTAGAGACTGTCGTACAGAGTGAAGTAAGTCAGAAAGAGAAAAACCAATTTCATATAATATCGCTTATATGTGGAATCTAGAAAAATGGTACAGATGAACTTATTTGCAAAGCAGAAATAAAGACACAGATGTAGAGAACAAACTTATGGATACCAAGGGTGGAAGCAGGGGGCGTGGGATGAATTGGGAGATTAGGATTGACATATATAAACTACTATGTATAAAATAGATAACTAATGAGAACCTACCGTATAGCACAGGGAACTCTACTCAATGATCTGTGGTGACCTAAATGGGAAGGGAATCTAAAAAAGAGGGGATATATGTATAACTGATTTACTTTTCTGTACAGCAGAAACTAAAACAACATTGTAAAGCAACTATGCTCCAATAAATTTTTTTTTAAAAGACTGTCAATATGCTTTGCTCTACAAGATTAAGCTTAGTCATCAGAGCTCTCCCTTGCTTATGCTGTAATTTTGGCATTTACATTGCAGATACTGAGTAGTGGTCTTATTTTTTGGCAATTCCTACATCTCATTTTACAGATGTGGAGATGGAGATGGAGAAAATGTGACATGAAAAAATTAAAGGTTTTGTTTTTAATATAACTAATGATCATATAACTAATATAATCCACTGGGAACTAAATACCAGTCTACTAATAACAGGTCTGGTACTCTTTTTCTTCCAGCATTCACATAGAAACACATACACACATGCATATACATCACTGACATAAAATTCTTCAAGATAATAAATGTCATATAAATTAGTTTCATAGTCACTCAATCTTTTTTGACTTATACTTTAGGGATTTAAAGATGACTATATTCCTCCTAATATCAAGGGGATCATGGTTTACTAAAGGAGACATTCAGGTAAGAAATAATAGTAATGCAATACATAGAGATCAAATAAACTAGACTTGTATTTTAGGTTCATTGCTTACTTGCAATATAATGCTGGATAAATTACTTACCCTCTCAGAGTTTCAGTTTTTTTATCCATAAAATACAAACAATAAAATATACTCTGAAAGAATACGGGGGAGTTTGAAGATTCATGATAACAGAGTAAAAATCACAATGATAGAAACAAAAATAGTTGTCATTTTCATTTCACCAACATCATTATTCCCAATAAAATAAGTAGTTCTATGAACAGACATGAGAGAATGGTTGTCATTTTGAGAAGAAAGTGATATTGGTATGGGTTTGCAAGAAGAGGAATAAGTTCAGGGGAAAGGAACCCTGAGGTGGGAGTGGAGGTGGGAGTGGAAGCATTCCAGGCAGTAGCTAGTAAATCTCTAGAAGGACAAGTAAGTATAAGTAATATTTACAGGATGCATACTCTCTACTAGGCACTGTCATTAATATACTGCCTCATTCCATTCTCACAGCAATCCTAAGATTTAGATACTTCAGTATTGTCATTTTACAGATGAGAAGACAGGAGCAGATGTTGTAACTTGCCCAAAGTCACAAAGCTATTTATTCCATAGTAGGCCTAGGAATTGAACCTGAGTAGAACATGGTAGCCTACACTCTAACCCATTACATGATAAAGAGTGTACTTTAATGTACATCACTACTTTATATAATTTTCAGGGCGTTCTAAATGCTGGGTGGGTGGGAGTTGATGGGCATCTGGCTTTTGTCTTACAATCTGTATATTCTGGCATCTCCTGAGGTCAGCTGAGGAATTCATAATTCATTTCAGTCCATGAATTTCTGTCGAAACAGGTCACTGCTAAGTCATCCGAAAGGTTCCTGCGGGCATGTTCTGTCTAGGCTATGTCCCATGTTCTTTTAGAGTATGTAGGATTATCCTGTTGTTCTTAATCACACAAGTCCAGTGAGATTTACAGGATGAGAGGCTGCCTATGATCTCTCATTACTTCCTTGCTCCTCTTAGTTTCAGGCGATATTTATACTAATCAGGTATCAACTTGGCATATGAGAAAAATGTTACCATAAGTTGATCAGAGATGTTTGTCCACCTAAATCCATTTTGTCTTTTTCCTGAGCCAGTATTCCATCCTCCCTTGCTGGGAGGTGTGGCCACGTAACTGGGTTTTAACCAATAGGATATGAGCAGAAATAATATTGAGTCACTTGCAGCCTGGCCCCCAAGCCTTCGACATATGCTCCTTTATGTTCATTCCTCCTCTGTTGTCATTACACAGACAACTGAATCTCTAAAGGCTGAAAAGATACAAGCTGTACAAGCTGCAAAGGACCTTGCTTCCTGAATGATAGAGCAGAGAGTTGTAATCTGAAACACCCACCAGGACTGTTATTGATCAATAAATAAACTCCTGTTTTTGTCTAGCCATTACCAGATTAAGTGTGTTTCTTACCGCAGGCTGGCTTATCCTAACTAATACACAGGCCCATATGATTAGATATCTTAAACAGTGGTTTCTGTTCTGTAATATTGATGTGCCTCCATGGCTGTACTTTCAGAAGGGAAAAGAGGCACCACTTTCACTCCAATCTCCCCAATTTATCTGGAGTGTCTGAATGACCCCTAGTTCATCCAAGAGAAGGGTCATCTCCCTTTTATAAAGTATGTTCAATATGTACTACTCATTGCTTCTCCATCTTACTCTCCTCTTACCCCAGCTCTAAGAATCTATTATTTCAGTGGGAGGCAGCAAGTTTTGTGTTTCTCATCAATTACCCCTTTTTTAACCATGTTGAAAAGATTAAAATATCATTAATCGAGTATTTTGCAAATAAGTAGGGAAATGAATAAGTAATGTTCTAGCTGATTAATTGAGAGAGATCAAAGAGTACAAAGAAAAGCAAAGGTGGGGGAATCATCGTAAATATGCCTAAATATTATGCTACAATATTTGTAATCCTCTGTCAAATGGATCACATACCCAAGAACTGCATTATCTCTCAGGGTCTCAGTCATTAGCTTGAGTCCTAACCAGAACCTGGGGAACTGTGACACTTGAAAATGATTAATATTTTTTGATAGTGAGGAATTTGGTCAAAGCAGAAGTGTTTATTGAGTACTTGTTACATATGCTGGTTACTGTTCTGCATACTGAAATCTCTAGAAGTACAAATCCTTGTAGTGAAGGACCAAGGATTTTCTCTCAAGATACAAGTACCCAACAGAGGGACTCCCCCATCCACCTTAGCCTGATTCAAGCATGACCAATACTGAGATGGTAGAGTGAGACAGAGACCACATCAAGGTTTTGTAATAATCCACAAATGTTTTCATGTAGTTACTCATGTGACCCTGGAAACATCTAGGAGTGCTGATATATGAGTAAATGAGTGTAGTTCCCCTTGCATTGCTTCTAGAAAGCAGTTAGTGCCATGGGCCCCTTGAGTCCAGTTCTTGACTTGAGATACTTTTCCTTATCTCCCTACCCTCTGCAGAAAGTACTCACAGGATTTTGTGATGTTGAACTCAGAAATCTAAGAAAATTGCCAACTGCCTCAAATTCTTCTGGGGCCAGCCTCACTCCACAATCTAGAGTAAAGGAGCACATATTCAAACTTTATCCTTGACACATGCTTGGATAAACTGCAGTTTCCTGATTAAATATGCAGAGTAAATTCGAACATGTGGTTCCAGGTGACATGCTGGGTGTTAAGTTTCCTAAAATAATTTTTTTTTACCAGTTCTCAATTGTGATTCTCTCTTATTCTATCTATCTCAGTCATGAGTCAATCCATATTGTACAAAGTCTCACCCCAGCTGGTTAAACTGAGAGCAAGAAATGAAAATCAGATATGATTCTCACGTAATAAATACAGGAATTGTGACTTCAATGATGGAACATTGGAGAACTGAAGGACAGGGGATTTTTAGTTTCTGGAGAAATTTCTTCTTCTAAAAATGACTTGCATGGGTTGGGATATTTTGAGGTTACAAACTGTGGGTTAAAATAAAGTCTCAGGGCTCACAAGTCTGGTAAAACCACAAAATTCTGTCTTGAATGGAATTTCTGGTGCCAAACTTTGCATTGCTTTCACCTGAAACCACAATGAGAGGAGTCAAGTTTTCATATGGGTAGAGAAAAGAGAAAGTAAACAAAGGACACTCGTTTCTCACATCACCAAGCAAACAGTCACACTGGTGCCCGATCTGCCCAGCACTCAAGCAAGAATCCTGGAGAAAGGTTCACAGAGCCACTACTATTGCTTCATCCAGTTTCTCCCCAAAGATTTGGGTATTCACGTCCCATCGTCCTGGGAGAGGGCATAGGGGTAAATCTGCATATTTGTGGATAGTATGACCATGGTTGGGAAATACCTTTGTGGGTATTTGTGGGTATGCTGGTTACAAACAGCTAAAGTGTTTTTCGCCATATTCAGTTAAATTAATCCCTGTCTCCTCTCTCCCACTTCTTTTGGTTTTTTTAGTAACTTCCTTCCATCCCACTCCCATGTAGCTCATGCCCTTTTTTTTTTTTTTTTCAGTACCTTTACTACTGATCACTCAAAAAGTCATTCTTAGTTTGGAAAGACTGACGGGAGGCACATTTGCCTATTTCTGTCGCTAAGTACAGCTGGATATCCTGAACACTATATATAAAACAAAAGAAGGCTCTGAATGGTGGAGACAAGAGGACAGGCTGGCTACACAGACTGGTTAAACTGTGGACCCGAGGAATGACACCACGGTGAAATACCTGGGTTTTCTTTTTATCTCATATACCTCAGACTTAGAGCCGAAGAAACCAGCAAGCAGAAAATACTAATGGGCATGGACAATTAAGCCTCAATGAAAGTCTATTTTTCTCTACCCAGAGGACTAGGAAAGAGTCGGCCTAGACAATAACAACTCAGCTCCAAACAAATACCGCAGAGAAAACTGCTGTCTCATGACCCAGCTCCTGCCTCCACTTCTGCTGGCATGGTGTCAGAGAAGGCTGAGTGAGGGCTTGGAAAGTCCATCTCCATCAAGCTGTAATGCATCCCACCCTACCCTGGTGTCAGCAGATACCACATGGGGAATCTGGATTTGTACCCCTGCACTGTGGTAATAAAGCTCCCCTCCCTCCTCTCCCCCCATATTTCAGCAGTATCAGATGAAAACTGGCAGAAGGTCAGAACTTCTACCACTGCCACCCTATCCCTGCCCCACATATCAGTGGAGGACACCTGTGTGCAATAAGCAGCCATTCTAGCCAGGGAGGTATCCGTGAAGGGCTAGACTGAAGCCTGAATTCTCATCCCCAACCAAGAAGTAACGAGGTACCCATCAACAACCCCCTGCCCGCACTGTGGGGTTAACAGAGGTGGGGAAACCTAGACTTCCACCATGTCCTAGCAGTAATGAAGAGATGCTCCTAATCCTTTGCCAGCTTCAGAGGAGGCCTGCTAAAATATGATTTAGATGAAACCCAGTTTCATGACAAAATATTCAAAATGTCCAGGATACAATCACACATACCAAGAACCAGGAAAATCTCAACTCGAGCCAGAAAAGACAATCAACAGAGCCACCACCAAGATGACACAGAGGTTGACATTATCTGACAAGGAATTTAATAGAATTCTTCTTTAGCAGATTCACTATAGTTTCTCAATGAAGTGGGCATCCCGATTAAAATAGATGTAATGAATTATAATTCACATTTAATGAAATGTATTTGTGCAAATGGTCACTCAGCACCAACAACCATAAAGAAGTAATGACAGCTTGTTATTACTGATGTAATTAATGATGGCTTGTTAAAAAATGAGATTGGAATATAGATTAAGAATCAAGAAAAAAGTGCCCACATTCTATTTAATCCATGCAGGTTATAATTGAAACCATTATAACTGAGCTATGGATTGGGGTTCATTTGTCTACAAACATTTATCTCCATGTATCCTTCACCATCCTTCCCAATCTCTACACATACACTCCACAATCACTTAGGAGTGCTTGCATACCTGATTGCTTACAAATTAGAATTACTCAAATATAGTCAAACATAATTATAAATATTATTTGCAATAATGGAAACTAGTGAAGATGTATTAGTCAAGGTTCACCAGAGAAACAGAACCAATTATATATATATATATATATATATATATATATATATATATACACACATACCTATCTATAGATGTATATATCTATCTGTGTAGATATCTATATATACATCTATAGATAGGTAGGTAGATAGTATGTCTATACTTGTATCTACATCTCTATCTACCTATATCTATATATTGAGAGAGAGAGATTGATTTATTATGAAGAATTAGCTCACACCATTACAGAGGCTGAGAAGTCCCACAATCTGCCGTCTGCAAGCTGGAGACCCAGGAAAGATGATGATGTAGTTTAGTGGGAGTCTAAAGGCCAGAGCACCAGGGGATTCTGTGCTCTAAGTCCCAGTCTAGGGGCAGGAGAAATGGGTGTCCCAGTTCTACAGTCAGGCAGAAAGGGCAAATTCCCTTCTCAGCCCACTTTGTTCTACTCAGCAGATTGGATGATGCTTATCAACATGGGGGGCGGGGGGCAATCTGCTTTACTGAGTCCACTGATTCGAATGATGATGTCATCCAGAACCATTCTCACAGACACACCCAGAAATAACATTTAGCCAAATATCTGGTCACCCCATATTCCAGTCAAGTGGATATATATCACAAAAGGCAAATGGCGCATCAAACTTTAAGTTAAGTAATTAATTTCCTATTTGCTCTGAACTACTTTCCTTCCTTAAAGAGTTCTCAGTGCCTAGTTCCTTGAAAAAACAAACCCAAAATTATTTTACTGAATCTGATAAGTCTTTAAGATATCATTTCATTGCAAATGCTCTTTCTTCTCTCTCTTTATAGTCAAATTTTATTAAGTCTTTATTTATGAGATAATGCCATGATCCAGAAGCAATACAAGGCTTTTTGTAGAACTTTCTTCCCTCTGAGATAAGACTCTAAAAGTTCTCATAAACCTCTTCACTCTTAAAAGCAAGAGTTGGCAGACTCCGCTAGGATCTCAAAACTATGAGACATCTTTAATTGCATGGTCATTTGTCTTTACATGATATCTTTCACCTGGTTTTAATGTCAAGAGAAAAAAATTGTGGAGGACTAACTTTTCCATTTAAACAAATACAAATGAAAATATAAAAAGATAAAAGATAAAAAAGATAAATTTATCATTTTCCACTTTTACTGGTTTTATCTGGAGGTTTGTGAATCTCAGGGATGGGTCCTGTTACGGGGAAAAAAGAGATGGTATTTAATTTGAATATAAAATAAAAGAAAGATGGAAGGAAGGGAAGGAGGGAGTCCTTCTTTTATGCAACTTCTCTAACATGTGATCATATTTGTAGGGGATTTTTCCTTATCCTAAAAATCCATTTGACTGTGATGTGAATGAGTGCTTGAAAATTCCCCAAGACTCAGAAAATGGAACTTTTCACCCAGGACTCTGTAGTACTGCAGAGTTATCTGAAGTAGAGCACACTGGCTATAATTCTTTCCAAATTTGTAAACCACAAAAATGTAGGAAGCAGAAAATTATTTGCAAGCAAAATGAAACCAGTATTTATAATAATTAAGAGATGTGGAGTTTGGGAGGAATTAATTTAAGGAGGAGGAGAATCTACACTACTTAATTAGACAAAGACGCTGTTATAGAAATTTTACAAACACAGTATGTGGTAAGCAGCCCATGCCCCACTCTCTAGTATCCAAGACACCCACCTTTCAGCTCTACAGTTTAGATGGAAATATGAGATGCAAACATTTTAGCTTTACCCACGCTGTATTTTACTTTTTGCTTAGATTACAATTGATTGTGCATGATTGGAGAACATGTTAATGATATTTAGAAACTCTTAAACCTTTTTTTGGGGGGGTGAAGTAGAAAGGAATAGCTTTATTGCTTTGCCAGGCAAAGGGGGTCACAGCAGGCTAATGCCCTCAAAACTGTGTATCTCAGACTTCCCTCGTGGCGCAGTGGTTAAGAATCCACCTTCCAGTTCAGGGGACACAGGTTCGATCCCTGGTCCAGGAAGATCCCACATGCTGTGGAGCAACAAAGCCCATGCGCCACAACTACTGAGCCCACACGCTGCAACTATGGAAGCCCATGTGTTCTAGGGCCTGTGAGCCGCAACTACTGAAGCCCACACACCTAGAGCCAGTGCTTCACAACAAGGGAAGCCACTGCAATGAGAAGTCTGCACATCACAATGAAGAGTATCCCCAGCCCGCCACAACTAGAGAAAGCCCGCACCCAGCAACGAAGACCTAATGCAGCCAAATAAATAAATAAATACAATTATAAACAAACAACCAAACAAAAAATAACAACAAAAAAAACTGTGTGTCCCAACTTGGAGGGGTTAGTGAGGAGTTTTATAGTAATGGTTCAAAGAGGGCGTCATCAGCTCGTGGACATTCTTCTGACTGGTTGATGGTGAGTCAGCATCATCGACCTTCTGGTTCCAACCAGTCTGTGGTCCACGTGCTTGTGGGCAAATCAACTTTGAGATATGGTTAATCCTTATGTTAGTAGGTAAACTCTAGGAATCTGAGCACAAAAGTTTAGCTCAACTGTATAAAACATTCTTCCTGATTTTCAGGATTTGGTCACATTTCTGTGTCCTATCCTGGGAAACAGCAAATTCTTGCTCCAATTTAGTTCTTCTCTGATTGGTTCTGCAGCCATCCCAAAACAAACTCTAGACAATAAGGATTTAGAACATTACAAGGATAGTATGAAATGTCAGAATTTCTGGAGAAAAGCTTAGGGGGTGGGTAGCAGTTGTCTAAAGTTCTAATAATGTTCAGACCCACTTGGGATGGAGTTAGTTTTTCTATAGAAGATATCTAGAATCTGTTATTTTATAGTAAACTCCAATAGTCACAGAGCATTACAAAGAGTAAATTGTAAATTTGGCCCACCTGTTGAGCTCTGCCTTGTCACTTCAACAGTTTTTAAAAATTTTTTCTGGGGCTTCCCTGGTGGTGCAGTGGTTGAGAGTCCGCCTGCTGATGTAGGGGACTCGGGTTCTTGTACCAGTCCGGGAAGATCCCACATGCCGTGGAGCAGCTGGGCCCGTGAGCCATGGCCGCTGAGCCTGTGCGTCCGGAGCCTGTCCTCCGCAAAGGGAGAGGCCACAACAGTGAGAGGCCCGCGTACCAAAAAAAAAAAAAAAAAAAAGAATTTTTTCTGCAAGTATTTGGAAAAATTTTATGGGAGTTAAATGACATTAGAAAGAGCAGACTCAAAACAGAAATCCTTCTGGAACAGCTTTTACATACAACTTTATAGTTTACAATGTGTTGTACATGCAACCTCAGCCGATGGCCTATTTATTCCCATCCAATTATGTTGGATGGAATACAGTTCCATGTCTTAGATGATTCATCAGTACATAAAAATCAGCTTGGCCCTCACCATGCAAATACAATCTGAACTCAATTTTTAAGAAACCACAGATTTTCCCCTTAGGGAATAGACTGTTTGTGGGCAGTCTGTCTCTTTATAAGAAAATTATTTTCTAACGGAGCATTTTCACAGGCTAAAACTGAGAATTCCAGTATTTTCACTGCATAACTGTACCTAGATATTTCAAAGAAATACTCCAAAAACAAAATATGAGCTATTTTCTTGTTTTTGCAGTTTAAATACCTATATGGAACCCTATGTAAAATTCTATTCAAGGACTGATTTTCCTTATCAGATTAAACCAATGGAAGGCCAAGTCTTGCAAAATCCCTTGCTTTCACTTAGGAAAAAAGATCAATTTCACTTACCTTGTGTCAGTTACCAAGTGATTACCTCTCATCTCCAAATCCACTCACCATTGCCCTGCTGATGATCCTGGAGCTGGACCCTGAAAACATTTCTTTTCCCAGAGGACAAAATGGTAAGTATTGTCAGCAGATGGCGCTAGAGAACACTGCTGGGAAAGGAGGCTTTGTTTCAGTGTGTTTTTCTCCACATGCTACTGTGGTGCACAGCATCCAGCAGTGCATAGGACAACAGTGTGTTCTGCTGAATGGCACCTCCACAATGGCACGTTCCTCTGGCACTTCAGAGGGCGGCTCCCCAGCAAATTCCATGAAGCAACACTTTCCTATAGACAGTTTTCCAAGCACCCAGAAGGCAGCTTCCTGGCAATTTCAGCTGGTAATATATCTCAGAGGACACCATCCAATGGGCCATGGTCATGGCCACACCCGCTCCATTGGTGGGGAAGAGTACCTCTTCCAGATTTGGTCTTTCTCTTGGTGCTCTGACTCAGCCCTAGAGATAGTGGCTTCTCCTAGATGTGTTCTTCAATTCGATTATTTTTTAGAGTTTTTCTGTTGCTAAGTAATTGGTTATACTTATTAATTCTTTGAATTAAACTTTCTTTGTTAAAACTGTAATGTGATTTCCATCTCCCGATTGGATCCTGAGTGACATGTACATTCAAACAGTTTTAAATTTAATAGTAACTGACGATACAGGTACAAATTTTTTTCCAAAAAATCATGGTATAATAACATAGGAAATCTAAAACACTATCTTAAAAACATATGATCCCACAATTTTTCTTTCAGTAGACATTATATTTAAAGTATCCACTTACTGTCAACATAAATAAACCACCTAATAGAATAAATATTATCAAACCAATTTGCTTATTATTGATGTTTGAAAGGAAATTCCCTTTAGTGGAAAAGCTGCTGAAATATTTACACAGGCATGCATCAGTAAAAATACCAAATGAAATGAGATCAACTATGTACTTTTTAAAAGAAGTTGATTTGTATACAGATCTTGACTTCTGATGGGGTTATGTCCCAATAAACCTATCGTAAGATATTCAATATATCTTGTCAAAAATGCATTTAATACACCTAACCTACCAAACATCCTAGCTTAGCCTAGCCTGCCGTAAATGTGCTCAGAACACTTACATTAGACTACAGGTGGGCAAACGCATTTAGCACAAAGTCGAAATTGTTGAATATCTCATGTAAGTTTTTGAAAACTGTACTAAGAGTGAAGAACAATGGCTGTATTGGGTACAGAATGGTTGTAAGCATATTAGTTGTTCACCCTCGTGATCACGTGGCTGAATGGGAGCTGCAGCTCACTGCCACTGCCCAGCATCATGAGAAAATATCGTATCACATACCACTAGCCTTGGAAAAGATCAAAATTAAAAAATGTGAAGTTTACTTTCTATTGAATTCTTATCGCTGTGGCACCAACATAAAGTCGAAAAATCGTAAGTCGAAGCATCTAAGTTGGGGACCGTCTGTACATGTTAGATGACATAATTTAAAGTACCTCTGAACTTACCTGAATGGAAGGCTACTCCCTATCACTAATGTTGGCATTTTACAGCACATGGATCAAAGAGAAAGCATTGTGATTTTCAGTCTCACCAAAATCGCACAAATTGGGAGAGTTAATTAACTCTGTGGAAGTCAGGATGATATTAGCTAAAGTAGGGTGAAAGAATACTGGAAAGTCCAAACACTTTTTTCACTACACAGACCACTGAGATCAAGTCTCTCGTTCCTTAAACACCACAGCTAACAGGTAGGTGATAGATGAAATACAATCAAACAGTGATTGTAATAGTTGAAAGTCTGGTAACTTTAGTCTCCTGTGGGCTGTCTGCGTATTAAAAGAGGAGCAAGGTCACTCCAAAGAACACTGAAGAGGCAGATCTACTTTGCATGCTCCCCAAAACATTTCTCCTGGTGAACTGCTATCAAACTTTATCCCATCAAACCAAAAATATCAGAGATGGTAATGTGGTATCCACAGCTAAAATGTTCTTCTTTCTCCAAGAAGGAAAATAAAGTTCTGGTGACTGCTTAACCTCCTTCCCTGTCCTTAGGACCCACTCAAAAAATGTTGTTCACATGATTACAAAGAGTCCTCATCCGAGTATATCAGTTTCCTGTGGTTACCGTAAAAATTACCATGAACTTGGCAGCTTCAAACAACAGAAATTCTCTCACAGTTCTGGAGGCCAGTACAATATTAGTTTCCCTGGGCCAAAATCGAGGTGTCGGCAAGGCTGTGTTCCCTCTGGAGTCTCTAGGGGAGAATTCACTCCTTGCTTCTTCCAGCTGTGGGTGCTTGCTGGTATTCCCTTGCTGTGACCAAATCACTCCAATCTCTGCATCCATCTTTACATAGCCTTCTCCTTTTCTGTTTTCTTCTCTTCTATCTATCTTAAATTTCCTTTTGCCTCCCTCTTATAAAGACACTTGCTACTGCATCTAAAGCTCATTCACACAATCCAGGATAATCTCCAATAGCAAGATCCTTAATTTAATCACATATGCAAAGACCTTGTTTCTTTATAAGGTAGCATTTGTAGCTTGAAGGGATGCTTCCAGGATTTGTAGCTTTCACTGGGTGGCCATTATTCAGCCTAGTACGTTGAGCACCAAAGTGCTTTGACTTTTGTCTGGATATAATAGCCAAATGACTTTGGGCTATCTTCCTCGGAGAGGAGGTAAATGTGTTCTATGCTTGGAAAGAAAAAGGTGGATTATGAAGCAGCTGCCCTACTAGCTTCTAGACGTAGCCATGTGAATAGTGACTGTCCAATGAAAAGTGAGTGGAAGAAATTTATGTTTGTCATTCCAGGCCAATGATATTAAGAAGCTAGTGTCCCTCCACAATAGTCTCTTTTCACTTCTTCTGGCTGGATAAGACTATGAAAAGTAAATTATTGAGACACAGAAAGGAAAAATCGGAGTCCCTCAATGATTGTGTGGAAGAAAGGTATCTGCCAATATATCTGAAACAGGATAAATACAAAGAAACATCCACATAGAAACATCGTGGTGAAAATGCAAGCATCTGACAAATAAAGAAGATCTTAAAATAGCAGAGATAAAAGGCAAACCACCTACAAAGGCATGATAGATTGATTGATGATAGAAAGACTTTTGATAGAATTTTCAACGGTAACAAGGGAAGCCAGAAGACAGTGGGAAGACCTTAAAGTGTTGAGAGGAAATACATATCAACCAAGAACAGTGTATCCAGCCAAACTTTATTACTAGAACAGGGATGAAATAAAGGCATTTTAGAAACCTAAACCTTTGAATGTTTATCACCTTAACTAAAGGAACCTCAGATGGACCTCCATAAGAAGAAAACTGATTATAGGACGACAGCTGGAACATAAGAAATATTGAACAAACAAAATGATTAATGGGTCTGTAAATATAAAACAACTTGTCTGTATAAGTTATTAATGACAATATATAATTTTGAAAGTTAAAAAAAAAGAATAAAACTCAATTTCTGGGTAGCTAGAGCATGTGAGTCGCAAGGCTGTTGTATCTGAACCAACTGTTAAATTTGAGTGTATACTCTGACTTTAGATTCTACCTCAGGTTAAAGCAAAGACCTGGCTGAGGATGTTGATTGAGAGAAATAACCAAGAAAACTACTTATTATTACAAAATATATTTATTTTCATTCAACAATCTAATTAAGCAATCAATCAATTAAGCAAACAAGCCATAACAGATGATAGATCAGGAAGGGATGTACTAACTTATGCCTATTACTTAGCCAAAACTCTATTTCCTTTGGCTGTTATTTATTCCCAGCTGATCCTTTGTTCATAAGTATTCTCCATCCAAGCAGCACTAAGTGGTCATAGTAACCTCATGTAACTGCTGCAAGATCAGTGTACTCCAGAGAGAGGGAGAGAGTACAGTGTTGTTCTTTTCTGTTGAGTGGCAGGCTAGTCACTTTATGCTAACTAGGGACCTGGGCATATTTGATATGTCTTACATTCTATTGGTTCAAATTAACATCAACCTTATCTGTCCCTTTAGACTCAGAGTAAATAGAGTGTATACGACCGATGTTACTTGTTTACAAGTTAAGTGTTTATTAGGTATTTATTAGTATCAACTTTTCAGAACTATGGAGATTAACCAATCAGAAAGTTTCCATTAATAGTGGAATAATGTCCTATCAGAGGACTCACCTCCTAGGAAACAACTGTAAAACTTGCACTAAGGCACTGAAGAGGAAACTAAAGCAGACTTAGATGTGGCATATACCCTCAAGGGAAGGTAGTGGAGCAGTAAGCACCTATTTCTACGACTTTTAGCCTAAAGTTAATTGGAATCTTTGAGGCCACCAAGTGTGTGTGTGTGGGGGGGGGCACTTGTGAAAAATCACACTGTGTTTCTGGGTTGGGGAGCCAGAAAACTGATGCCAGAAAAATACCACTGAAGTGAAGAAAGACCCTGGAAGGGAAAGAGCCAGAGATAAAACATAAAATCCACATCTTGAACCTCAGAACAGACTCAGAATGACCTTCTTTCAAGTATCCTGCTACATAAATTCCAGACATAGACTCTGTGTACCCTAATCTCTGTCTTCTCAACTTAGCAAGACCACCATACTCTTCTTGGTCTACTTTCTGTGAGAGAGAAGTATTTATTAGGTCCTTCCTGGCCTAGACACATCACAGCCCTTTCAGTGTGTGTGACCTTCTAGATTCAGGAATATATCAGAGCTTTAAAAAACCCTATATGGACATTTTATTCTCCAAATATTTCTTTTATGATTTTGGGCCAGCCTCTTGTTTGCCCCAACTGATATTGCTACCTCAGCTACCTGCTTATTGTATTTCACAAATGCTCTGGGTGTAGTATCTTTCCCACTTAGCAAGTTCTGAGTCAGTTTAAATACAGCAAGCCCTTTGAAGTGGACTTTTCCATGAAGCTGCCAGAGAGGTGAGGTAGTAACCACTATCTGGGGATGGAGATTTTTGGAGAGTCCAAAATCCATTCTGTCCCCTTCAGTGGTTACTAAGTTGCTGGTTTGCAAGGCTATCATGGAACTGGGGGAGGAGATGGGAAGAAGGAAAGTTAAAATGACACAGCACTCATTCTTCTTACCAAGATTGTCGTTGTTGGAGGAGCTTCAAGATGGCGGAAGAGTAAGACGTGGAGATCACATTCCTCCCCACAGATACATCAGAAATACATCTACACGTGGAACAACTCCCACAGAACACCTACTGAACGCTTGCAGAAGACCTCAGACCTCCCCAAAGGCAAGAAAATCCCCATGTACCTGGGTAGGGAAAAAGAAAAAGGAATAGAGACAAAAGAATAGGGACGGGACCTGCACCAGTGGGAGGGAGCTGTGAAGGAGGAAAGGTTTCCACACACTAGGAATCCCCTTCGTGGGTGGAGACTCTGGGTGGCGGTGGCAGGGAGAAGCTTCGGGGCCGCAGAGGAGAGCACAGCCACAGCGGTGCGGAGGGCAAAGCAGAGAGTTTCCCGCACAGAGGATGGGTGCTGACCGGCACTCACCAGCCCGAGAGGCTTGTCTGCTCACCTGCGGGGGCAGGCAGGGCTGGGAGCTGAGGCTTGGGCTTCGGTCAGAGCGCCAGGAGAGGACTGGAGTTGGCGGCATGAACACAGCCTGAAGGGGGCTAGTGCGCCACGGCTAGCCAGGAGGGAGTCAGGGGAAAAGTCTTGACCTGCCGAAGAGGCAAGAGACTTTTTCTTGCCTCTGTTTCCTGGTGCACGAGGAGAGGGGATTGAGAGCGCCGCTTAAAGGAGCTCCAGAGACGGGCGCGAGCCACGGCTAAAAGCACGGACCCCAGAGACGGACATGAGACGCTAAGGCTGCTGCTGCCACCACCAAGAAGCCTGTGTGCGAGCACAGCTCACTATCCACACCTCCCCTCCCGGAGCCTGTGCAGCCCGCCACTGCCAGGGTCCCGTGATCCAGGGACAACTTCCCCGGGAGAACGCACGACGCACCTCAGGCTCTTGCAATGTCACGCTGGCCTCTGCCGCCGCAGGCTCACCCCGCATCCTCACCCCTCCCTCCCCCCGGCCTGAGTGAGCCAGAGCCACCCAATCAGCGGCTCCTTTAAACCCGTCCTGTCTGAGCAGAGAACAGACGCCCTCCGGCGAACTACACACAGAGGCAGGGCCAAATCCAAAGCTGAACCCCGGGAGCTGTGCCAACAAAGAAGAGAAAGAGAAATTTCTCCCAGCAGCCTCAGGAGCAGCGGATTAAATCTCCACAGTCAACTTGATGTACCCTGCATCTGTGGAATACCTGAATAGACAACGAATCATCCCAAATTGAGGAGGTGGACATTGGGAGCAAAGATATATTTCTTTTCCCCCTTTTCCTCTTTTTGTGAGTGTGTATGTGTGTGCTTCTGTGTGTGATTTTGTCTGTATAGCTTTGCTTTTACCATTTGTCCTAGGGTTCTGTCCGTGCGTTTTTTTTTTTTTTTACTTTTTAAAAATTTTTTCTTAATAATAATTATTTTAATAACTATTTTATTTTATTTTATCTTCTTTCTTTCTATTTTTTTTCTCCCTTTTATTCTGAGCACTGTGGATGAAAGGCTGTTGGAGCTCCAGCCAGGAGTCAGTGCTGTGCCTCTGAGGTGGGAGAGCCAAGTTCAGGACACTGCTCCACAAGAGACCTCCCAGCTCCACATAATATCAAATGGCAAAAATCTCCCAGAGATCTCCATCTCAACGCCAAGACCCAGCTTCACTCAACGACCAGCAAGCTACAGTGCTGGACACCCTATGCCAGACAACTAGCAAGAGAGGAAAACAACCCCATTCATTAGCAGAGAGGCTGCCTAAAATCATAATAAGGCCACAGACACCCCAAAACACACCACCAGACGTGAATCTGCCCACAAGAAAGACAAGATCTAGCCTCGTCCACCAGAACACAGGCACTAGTCCCCTCCACCAGGAAGCCTACACAACTCACTGAACCAACCTTAGCCACTGGAGACACACACCAAAAACAACGGAAACTAGGAATGTGCAGCCTGCGAAAAGGAGACCCAAAACACAGTAAGCTAAGCAAAATGAGAAGACAGAAAAACACACAGCAGATAAAGGAGCAAGGTAAAAACCTACCAGATGTAACAAATGAAGAGGAAATAGGCAGTCTACCTGAAAAAGAATTCAGAGTAATGATAGGAAAGATGATCCAAAATCTTGGAAATAGAATGCAGAAAATACAAGAAACATTTAACAAGGACCTAGAAGAACTAAAGAGCAAACAAACAATGATGAACAACACAATAAATGAAATTAAAGATTCTCTAGAAGGGATCAATAGCAGAATAACTGAGGCAGAAGAACGGATAAGTGACCTGGAAGATAAAGTAGTGGAAATAACTACTGCAGAGCAGAATAAAGAAAAAAGAATGAAAAGAACTGAGGACAGTCTCAGAGACCTCTGGGACAACATTAAATGCACCAACGTTCAAATTATAGGGGTCCCAGAAGAAAAGGAGAAAAAGAAAGGGACTGAGAAAATATTTGAAGAGATTATAGTTGAAAACTTCCATAATATGGGAAAGGAAATTATTAAGCAAGTCCAGGAAGCACAGAGAATGAAAAACGGAGCTGGAGGAATCAGGCTCCCTGACTTCAGACTATACTACAAAGCTACAGTAATCAAGACAGTATGGTACTGGCACAAAAACAGAAAGATAGATCAATGGAACAGGACAGAAAGCCCAGAGATAAACCCACGCACATACGGACACCTTATCTTTGATAAAGGTGGCAGGAATGTACAGTGGAGAAAGGACAGCCTCTTCAATAAGTGGTTCTGGGAAAACTGGACAGGTACATGTAAAAGTATGAAATTAGAACACTTCTTAACACCATACACAAAAATAAACTCAAAATGGATTAAAGACCTAAATGTAAGGCCAGAAACTATCAATCTCTTAGAGGAAAACATCTGCAGAATACTATGACATAAATCACAGCAAGATCCTTTTAGACCCACCTCCTAAAGAAATGGAAATAAAAACAAAAATAAACAAATGGGATGTAATGAAACTTAAAAGCTTTTGCACAGCAAAGGAAACCATAAACAAGACGAAAAGATAACCCTCAGAATGGGAGAAAATATTTGCAAAGGAAGCAACTGAAAAAGGATTAATCTGCAAAATTTACAAGCAGCTCATGCAACTCAATATCAAAAAACAAACAACCCAATCCAAAAATGGGCAGAAGGCCTAAATAGACATTTCTCCAAAGAAAATATACAGATTTCCAACAAACCCATGAAAGAATGCTCAACATCATTAATCATTAGAGAAATGCAAATCAAAACTACAATGAGATATCATCTCACACCAGTCAGAATGGCCATCATCAAAAAGTCTACAAACAATAAATGCTGGAGAGGGTGTGGAGAAAAGGGACCCCTCTTGCATTGTTGGTGGGAATGTAAATTGATACAGCCACTATGGAGAACAGTATGGAGGTTCCTTAAAAATCTAAAAAGAGAACTACCATATGACCCAGCAATCCCACTACTGGGTGTATACCCTGGGAAAACCATAATTCAAAAAGAGTCATGTACCACAATATTCATTGCAGCTCTACTTACAATAGCCAGGACATGGAAACAACCTAAGTGTCCATCAACAGATGAATGGATAAAGATGTGGCACATATATACAATGGAATATTACTCAGCCATAAAAAGAAACTAAATTGAGTTATTTGCAGTTAGGTGGTTGGACTTAGAGTCTATCATATAGAGTGAAGTAAGTCCAAAAAGAGAAAAACAAATACTGTATGCTAACACATATTTATAGAATCTAAGAAAGAAAGAAAAAAAAAGGTCATGAAGAACCTAGGGGCAAGATGGGAATAAAGTCACAGACCTACTAGAGAATGGACTTGAGGATATGCGGAGTGGGAAGGGTAAGTTATGACAAGGTGAGAGAGTGGAATGGACATATATACACAACCAAACGTAAAATAGATAGCTAGTGGGAAGCAGCCACATAGCACAGGGAGATCAGCCCGGTGCTTTGTGACCACCTAGAGGGTTGGGATTGGGAGGGTGGGAGGGAGAGAGATGCAAGAGGGAAGAGATATGGGAACATATGTATATGTATAACTGATTCACTTTGTTATAAAGCAGAAACTAACACACCATTGTAAAGCAATTATACTCCAATAAAGATATTTTAAAAAAAGGTTTTTGTTTTTCACGAATAACGCTCTTCAGATTGTCACAATCCTTTGAAAATTTTCCAGATTTCCGAAATAAAGTGGCTTTGATAATTTTTCTAATGTTCTCATAGTTTTTATAGAGGAATATATTTTCAGAGGTCCTTACTCCACCATTACATATCTTCCTTCTTCCATATATATACTTTTTCTTTTGCTATTCATTCTTTCTTACCTCTCTTACTGCCATTTGAAATTTTCTATTTTAAGTTCCTTGAGCTCCTTTAAATTCCTTGAATAAATTCTATTTATGACACTTATTTTAAAGCCCTTGTATGATCATTCTGTGATCTGAATCTTCCATATATTTTTTCCTAATTACTTTTTGCTTGTCATTTAAATTCAGATTCATGTCTTCTCTAGTTTTCGTTGTATACGTTTGCTTCATCTTATTTGATTCGCTTGAGTACAGATTATATATAAAGTTCAAAGGGATCATATCAGGTTCTGGATGATATATATATTTACCTACAGAGGATTTACTTTTATTTCTGTCAGGCAACTCAGTTAAGGGTGCTAGCAGCTCCAATTGACATTAATTTTATCAGTCACTGAAATGAGTCAAATCTGGGCTTTAGTCCCTCTGAGGGCCTTTTTCTGTTTGCTTTTGTTCTTTAGTGTCTTTAGTGTGTAACCATTCTAGGCGCTGGGTTTTTCTTATATATGGGTCCTGAACTCCAATCCCTGCTGCCCCGTGAGTCAGCCTAAGTGCTTCCCAGCCTCCCCACCTCTGAGCTGCCTCGTTAGGAATCGGTAAATATATTGAAGAGAAAAGAAGCACCTGATGCTGGGCTTGTTATCTGCTCTCGTTCTTTTCTGGACTCAAGTGTGCACAAATCCTCAATCTTCATTACTTAGGTAGTTCTCCAGTGCCTTCACATAGATATATGTACTTTATTTTGTGCAGTTTTTTTTTTTTTTTAAAACAGGGAAGATTTCTCTGAAGCAATTGATTGTACCATTCTCAGAAATAAAAGCTCCACTCAAAAGTTTAGCTCTTGACCTTAGGTTTCTGAATCTATTTGGTGTTTTTCTTTTTTTCTTTTTTTTCCCAAGAAAGAGTCACTTACCAGGATGAATGGAATTCAAAGAAGAGAATGTTGGCCTCCTCACGCTGCTAAAGACCACCTTAATTAGAATCAGGCCTACTGACCTCTGTGTGTAGTGCTCAGATTTGCATTCTATGAAGTTTCTCTTTCATTTTTAAGCAAAGGAGAGATTTGAGAGGATTTGTACCAAAGGAAGAAACCAAAAGGATCATACCAACATTGGCTGGTATATTAGTTTGCTAGGGCTGCCATAACAAAATATCACAGATTGAGTGGCTTAAAAAATAGAAATTTATTTTCTCACAATTCTGGAGGCTGTAAGTTCAAGATCAGGGTGCTGACAGGATTGGCTTCTGAGGCCCTTCTCCTTGGCTTGTAGATGGCTATCTTCTCCCTGTGTCTTCACATGGTCTTCTACCTTTACATGTCCATGTACAGACTTATGAAGTCACCCATCATATTGAATGAGGGTCCACCTCATTTTAACTTAATTACTTTTCTAAAGACACTATCTACAAATACAGTAACATTTTAAGGTACTAGGTTTTAAGATTTCAACATACAAAATTTAAGGGAACACAATTCAGCCCATAACACCTGGGGTGATGGATCTTGGCTCTCAAGGAGAAATTTCATTATTTCTAACACTTTAGATTCAGACCGAGAGAACTCTTACAGAGACTTCAGGAAATGGCTCTTCATACCAATACACTCAGTGATAAAGTAAAGACACAACTTGCCCCGGGAACGTCAATGGATTCTTATTAAGTCCCTGAAATGGTCATATTTTCTGCTCTTTCGAAGGCCTGGGTGTTCAACCTTTCCTTGAATGTAACGAGATTCTCAGTATTTTTCAAAAACTATCTTTTTTAACTTAAAATTATCTTATTTTAATATCTTAATTTTCAGAAAACAATAGAAAGTTAAAAATGCTTTAACTTCTTTAACAGACTTTAAAAAGTAAGTGAAATAATTATAACTTTTTCAAAAGAATTTACATTATTCCATCAAACACTAACCCCATGGAGAGCATACATCTTCAGATTCCTGACTACTGAAGCGTCACAAGTATGAAATTATCAAAGTAATAGAGCTCACAGTGTAGACACCATATCTCTAGGATGTAGGAAAATTTCAAGGAGAATTGTTTATATGTAGATAGCAGCACATTTATTTAATAAACACAAACATCTACTATACAGTTTTGCATAGTTTAAAAAGGGCATTGTGGTGGTTATGAAAATCAAAAACAAAAACAAAACCACCCATAAATCCATTGGACTGATCCTCCAAGGGTATATAATCTGAGGAGACCCTAAAAACATGGATTGTTACATAGCTGTTGAGAGTCATCCTCACACAGAGGCCATACTACCCTCCAAGTTATAACTATCTCACTGCATATATTGTATGGCCAAAGCAAATGTAAGGATTACTGAAATGTAAGGTAGGAAGATTAAGAGTACATTGAATTCAACTAGAAATAGCTGGATTTCCACAAAGTCAATCATTTATGATATCGATAATTCAAAAGAGTATCTAAAAGTAGACAATATTTTGAGGGCAAAATAAAGCTTATAATGGTTATAATGACAGGTCCTGCATTCCTGTTTGACTTCCAGGACGAAAACAGTTTCTTTCTTCATATGTCTAAGACAAAAGAGTAAAAAAAGATCCTGGGAAACTTGGGGTAGGACATTTTAACCATCTCATTCTTTTGACTGATTATGTAATATTGTATAGCTATAGAGAATAAAAGAATAAAAAGCCATCACGTAGTACACACTTTCTTGTAAAAATGTGAATTAAAGAATCATCATAAAGAATTAAGGTGCTTATCATAGTGTCATCTTAGAGGAAAAAGTAAAGAAGCTTTTAAAATGAAAGTACATATGTTTAAGCAAGTATATTAGCATTTTCTTCTTTTTCTACTTTTTTAAAAAGAAAAAAAAACAAACTATTCTCTAAATACAGTATTATGACACCACCTACTGGGAATTTAGAAGACAACAATCAAGTTATTTCAGTGTAACCATCCTGTCATCAAGCATTTTTTAAATTATCAATTCAGCCATGTTGTTAAATTCTTGAAGCCGATCCAACATGCTTTCTGTCTCCACCACTCCACTGAAAAGACCCTTGTCAAAATCACCTACTCTTCTGTCCTGATTTTACCCAGAAACACTTATCATAGGTGACCATTTCCTACCTTTAGAAAAATTCTTCTGTCTTGGAGTAAGAGACACCAGATCTTCCTACTTCATTGGAGAGTCTCTATTTCCTTAGCTGGTTTTCCCTCCAACATAACACCTTTTAATGCTCCTCAGAACTCAGTCCTGGGCCCTCCTCTCTTCTCTCTACATCATCTTATCACATAACATGAATTCCCTTGACTAGCTGCATCTCAGACGTGATGATTCTCAAATTTATGTCTCTAGAGGATAATCCTCTACCAAGCTCCAGACTTAGAACTCCAATGGCAAACTTGCATAGAAACAGAAAATTAAAACGTACTAAATGCTATGAAATTGGAAGCAAGTCTAGAGGCCTCCCACGTGTCTCTTTCCAATCACACATTTATCCTCCTTCCTGGAGCAACTATTATCTGGACTTACATGGTAATCCTTTCTTGTCTTTTAATTTTTTTTTCAGTTTTGCCATTCATTAATGCATTCCTATATATTTTTATTTTACCTAGGTTTTTTAATGTTAAATAAATGGAATTTTACTGTATATGCTTTTGTCTGGTTTCTTTTAGTCAGCCATATCTTTATAAGATGCACCCATGTTGATATATGCAGCTGTGACCTTCTCCTTTTTATTGCTGTACAGTATTCCATTATATGAACATACTACAATTTGTCAGTTTATCGTTGATGGATATTTGGGTTGTTTCTAGTTTTTGCTAGTATAAACAATGCTTCCAAGAACATTTTTGTATGGGTAAACTGATATACATGTACCTATCTTTAGGAAAAATACTTAGGAATTACTGAATAATGTACTCATAACTTCAGATGTTTTAAAATAATGCTAAACGCTTTTCCAAAGAGGTTGCATTAATTTACACACCAACCAGTATAATTTGGGTGTTCCTATTGCTACATACACATCCCCACCAATATTTGTTTGTTTGTTTTTTGCCAATCTTGTGGGTGTTTGGTGGTATCTCATTGTGATTTTAATTCCCATTTTCCTGATTATTTATGAGGTTGAACACTTTTCTGGTTATCAGTCATTTGGATTTTTTTTTTTTTTTGTAAAGCCTCTATTCAAGTTCAGGTTTTTATTGGATTCTCAGGCA
Organism: Phocoena phocoena; assembly: GCF_963924675.1. Classification (NCBI taxonomy): domain Eukaryota; kingdom Metazoa; phylum Chordata; class Mammalia; order Artiodactyla; family Phocoenidae; genus Phocoena; species Phocoena phocoena. The sequence goes on along the minus strand of NC_089222.1, from coordinate 118,719,311 downwards.
TTTTTGTATTATATATACATATAATTCTTTTTCTTTGTGGCTATGTTTTTCTTCTATGTCTTCATCATAGTCTGAACTATGGTAGCCTGAACTGTGTCAACAATGAAAGTTGTGAGTCCCTATCTAGAATCTCCTTCCTGTATGGTCCTAGTTAGCACTGGCCAAAAGAATTGCAAGACTGGGCAAGCAGAAGTGAATGAGCCTTGTTTTCCGAAGGTCATTAGTTAGATGTGGTGACTGGCAAATGCAGAGGTGCCAGTAGGTTCTAGCTTGAACCTGTTCTCCTCCACTCCACACCCAGCTTTCTTTGGCCGCTAACTCTGTTGACCAGCAGTTGCCCCAGGCCCATTATCATTGCAGAGTTGGGAGCTATACAGAGCATACCTTCTCATAGATCTAGGAGCCTTCTCTTCAGAGTCCCACTTCAGCAGCTGGGCATGCTTGGCTCCCCAGGTTTACTGGTCAGTGACACCTCCTCTGATTTGCCAACTTCTCTCCTAGAATGTCACTTCCCAGATCCTGCCATAATTGTGTAAGTTTTAATTATTATAAGTATCTTATCTCACAACTCATAGTAGCTCTGCTTCCCTCATTTAACCTCATAAATGTAGATATTGGTATCAGAAGTGGTTCCAGGGTAACTGAATCTTGAGTACATTAATCTATCATGTTTATCTCCAATCCAATTAGATTAAAATGAATTAACATTGCCTATCATAAAGGCGATGCTGGTAGGCCGTGAATTGCAGTGGCAAAACCGTGACTTAAATTATCACATGAAATCACTCGTAGAAGGAAAGACTTGGAGTGACTAAGTAGCTGCTGCCATTTTTTGTGAAAATTTGTTGTATTAACAGATTGATTGGTTACATCAAAGTGCACTGAAGAATTTGAAGAAAGAAAATGATGAGCTCAGGGGCTTAAATAATTCTCATCTCAAAGTCTGAGTAAAGGACAAGAAAACTGCAACTATCTTAAATGAAACCCTTGTCTCCTATAGCCACAAGGTCTTTTCTAAAACCATACCCAAAGTTTAATTCTGTGCAAGGCTGAATTAAAAAGCAAATTGAGTTCACAGCATTACAGAGGATCTCTTATGTTAAAGTCAGGTCATTGATTGGGAAAGAGTGGGACCCTGAAAATTGGAACAGGGACACATGGGAAGTTTCCAGTGAAGCTGAGGACCTTAAACCCCAAAGTTCTGTTGAACCTTGTCAATAAGAGCAGCCTTCTTCGCCTGTATTGAGTTTGGATTTCCCTTGCCTGAAAAACTTGTAATGGCCTCACCTGAGGTGGCTGTCTAGCAGGGACCTGCTGATCCTCTTCAATATTCACACCACCTCTCATTGTTTGTAGGCCTATATTCAGATTCAAATTCTAGCAGGCCCCAGGGTTAAACTTAAAGTGTGACCCAAGAAGAGACACTATGTACATTAAAAATAATGCAAAATTCTGCCAATTTATATTGAGGGGGACCTGAGGACAATGTGTGAGAATAGATGTTTTATAAGAGTGAGGGAATATACATCGAATATAATGCTAAATTGATTGATATGAAAGCACTAAGCAGAGACCTTGGATTCAATATTTGGCTTCAATGGCTAGCAGCAGCTCTAAGAGTTTTCTTGGTTGGGTGACTGAAATTGGACTCGAATATGGCCAAAACTGAACAAAGTTGAGATGCCAGAACTTCCTTGGTACACTGCATATGGAATTGCCCAAAAGTTTACAGAAACTGCAATGCTGGAGTAGATTATGTATCCCTGCTGTGTCCACTGGAGAGGCCAGAAGATACTCCCTTCATCAAATCCTTGGGAAATATACTGGTGACGTGATCACCAGCATCCTTTAAGAGAGCTCTTGTAGCTATTCTCTGTGCACTAGAAATGACAATGGGAAGTGCTGCCCTCAAACTTGCCAGAATTCAATGGGAATAATACGATCCCAGAGAGGTAGGGCTCATGTAGCATCACTGAACTAGTAGAGACAAGGTAGATATGGTTACTTTAATGGCAGCACAGCCAAAAATAACTGGAAGTCTTGATTTTTGGCAACGTCTAATTGTCATGGTGTCCTAGGACTAAAATAGATAGGTAGACTATTAAAGAAGAAAAGCTTATAAATCTGTTGAATAGAAATTTCACTTGGATCAGCAAATGAAAAGTCGTGGCCCCTCAACCAATTCCAAGACAAGCCAGTTTGCAGCCGCAGAGCCACTTGAACGAAGAGGAGACTCAGTCTCCTTGAGAAAGTCCCCAGTTATTAAGGTGTCTGTGCACTGGGGAAAAGGATATAATCAAGCATTTCAGGTATGATGGACATAATTCCTGGGGCTGCAGGAATGTCATTATGGTACACCAGCAAGAGCAGGAGTTCATGCAGGTCAGATATTAAGAGTTTTGGGTTAGGCCTATCTCAACTAGGTTCTATTCCCAGCATTTTCTCCAGGATGATGTCTGCCCTTCTGAAGCAATTCGGATTTTGGGCATTTTTTTTATTTCCTTGAGGATTAGACTGCCTCAGACCCCTCCGATATGTTTGTCCACATCCTTTTGTACTCAGCCACGAACTGAAGCCAGTGGAGCCTTCTCCCTGTTTTGCTTATCGTTCTCAGAACTATTTGCAGAAGATTTCGATTGAGGTCTTCTCACTTTATGGTATTTATTGGCAATTTCTGTTTTCTGAGGGTCTTAGGACATACAGAATTTCCTGTGTTTTTTTTTTTTGTTGTTGTTGTCGTTTGCTTGCTTTTTACTGATAACTCCTCACATCTGCTAAACCTGTCAAAGTCTTGCCAAAATATTGTAGTTGTGTGTAGTTTGGCTCCATCCACTTGTATTTTGTAGCTTATAAGAATTCCTGTCACTTCATTTTGTTGAAAAATCCTGTTTTTCTTTAACTATCCTTTTCTTAATGAAAAAAGAATCTGGGAACATTTTAGAAAGTATGTTATCATGATTATCTCACCCAAGCCGTAAGTCCATTCTTTATTTTTATTACTGCACTGCCATCTTGCAAATTGCTAATATCCTCTCTCACTACATTGCCTTGTCTTTTCACTCTCTTCCGGGAATCTTTTGATGGACAGAATTCTTAATTTCATGTGGTTAAATTTATCAAAAATCTCCTTCATGTTTAATTCTTTTTCTGTGTTAAGAAATCCTTTGTTATTCCAAGATCTTAAAGACACTCCCCATATACTATCTTCTAAAAGATTTATAGACTTCTGTGATTTAGCCATCATGGAACAGTTTAAAAAATATGAAGCAACTCTTTTCAGTGTTTGGAAAATGGACATGCAAGGCTGCAATACTCGAGGGCAGTGTAGAACACCAGATAAGCTTTCTTCCTGGAGACATTTTCAAAATATGGGGTATGGGAAGTGCAAACCAAGCAAAGAGCAGGTATCTTATTCGGCGAAATTTCCAGGACTATGGAAGGCGCACTGAAGTTTGAAACTGTTAGATGATTTTTATTTTTCTAAGAAATTACATGACTACTTTGAAAAGTGATTCCTATCTATCTTTAAAATAATTGTGCTTGCTAGTCCAAAGTTTAAGCTAATTCTATGTGTCATGTGGAAGTGTGAGAACAGCATAATTTTCATAATTAATGTAAGGGATGCAGCAGTTATAATCAGCACTTAATTTCCTTTCAAGCCTCAGGTTTGTGATTTAAGCACACCAAACTCCAAAAGAAAAAGAAGGCAGAAAATTTAACTATTTTTCACTTAAAATATATTATTTTGGTTAACATGTTATGCTGATATTTTTATCATTTTTAAATTTATATTGTTTTACTCAAATTCTAAAGTGGCAGAAATATCAATAGATATAACCTGCTCAAACAAAAGCTCTTTTAGGTTCTCAAAAATTTTTGTGTGAAGAGGTCCTGAGACCAAAAAGTTGGAGACCTGCTGTTCTCTACCACTAATATTCAATTAGAATTCAATTCATAAACACCACAAAAACATTAAAACACATTAAGATACTTAAAGAAAAATTTTAAAAAATTAAACTCTTCTGAAAGACATGAATCTAATGAAAGGATAGACAATATTGTTTTTGGATAGGAAGACTCATCATTGTAAAGGCTCAATGATTTCTCTATATGCCAATCTATGTAAGCCAATGTAAGTACAATCAAAATGCCAGTAGGATTTTTATTTGAAAGAAGATTGAATAATTCTAAGTTTATCTGTAAAAGAGTACAGAAAATTATGGAAAAAAATGAGTATTAAGCGTGTCTCTGTTGGGTAGTAACGCAACATATTAGCTACTAGGAAAATGTGTATTAGTTATAAAATAAATATTTTAAATCAATGTTAAAACAAGTCATTAAATCAGTAATGGTAGCTGAATAGACAAAAACATTAAGTGGAACTGAAGAGAGTGTTCATAAATTTCAAATATAAAAATTTATTACCTAGTGCAGATTACATTTTAGATCAGTAAGGAAAAATAATATTTTATAGACAACTAGATAATCTTGGCAAAATTTGTGAATTTTTACCTCACCCTTTAATATAATTTCCAACTGCACTAAAGACATAAAAAACAAAATTATAAAAAAATCAGAAGAAAATATGGGTGAGTATTTTTATAATCTTGAACAGGGAAAATCCTTTCTAAACATGGTATCAAAGGTGAAAATTATAAAGCAGGTCAACAGATTTGATTACATAAAAATAAAGTCATAAGACAGTAATATTATAAGCAAGCTTAAAGTAAATGACAGAAGGTAAAAATTTGCAGTGTGTGTAGTAGTAAAGAATGATTCCTAATGTGAGCTATTGCAAATTTATAGACGTGAACATCCAACAGAAAAAGTGCAAAGGTCATAAGCAAGTACAAGCGGCCATTAACACATTGAAACATATTCACTCTCATTAAAAATTTTAAAAATACAATAAATTTTCGGCTGTCCCTGAAAAATATTAAAGACTGATAATATTCTATGTTCTTGAACCTGTGAAGAAACACACTCTCATGCACTAGTGGTGGCAGTATAAACAGGAAGTTTGGTAAAGTTTGACAATTTAGCTCAAAATTTTGTATCTGTATACTCCGTAACTCAGACAGAAGTTATACATCTACAAATTCAGCAGAAAGACAAAAGAGATAAAAGTAGTACACAAAGAGACATAAATAGCAGCCTACATTGTATATCCATGAATAAATATTGTACATCTTTCTTATAATCAAGTACTGTAGAGCAGTGAGATATATATACACTTCCTTGGAAATATGTCTACATCTATTATATTTAAATTTTTATGAAAATCATTTAGATATAGTTGTATGTGTCCATGTATATGTGCACATGCACAGAAAGATGTCCAGGGGGATCAACGCAAAAATGTTAAGTGTCTAACTCTGGGTAGATAGATGAATTTGGGGGGGGATTATTACTTTTGTCTAATCACTGTTTGTTTTATAAACATACTACCTGGCAGATACTGTGGCATATGGCACACAAGAAAAACGTGTGAATGGGCATGAATTCATATTATATATACATCCTTCCACTGCTGACTTTAAAAATAAAGCATTAAATAGCATCATTAAAAAGTTTCATTTGATAAAAAAAGAGCAACAGGATTTCAATCAGAACTAGTGCATTTACTCTTGAGGTCCCAGAGATAATCCATAGATACATTTCTGAATATTTAGTGTTTTAGTGATTAACATATTTGGATAAAATGAAATCTTTGAGCGGAGACTAGTGTGTAGGTTCTATACCTACTGTCTCTCAGCTCCAGTTCCATCCACCCGTTTATGCCCTGCTCTGTGATGCTGCGGCTGGGACTCTGCAAAGTGCATTTTCCTGACCTCTTCGCTGCGCTCGATTTAGGTTCTGTCAATATGAAGTACTAGAGAAAAGTTGGAAAGTAGAAAGAGGAAAACAAGACTTACTTCTTTGTCTTTGCTTGCCAATCCTACCGGTGACCTAATAATTTCAATTGATTCCAGTCTTCAACTGGAACTTAGCGCTTCAACTTTAGAACTTCTAGAGCCATCTTCATTGCATCCCTCAGAAGTAGCAAGAGCACTTAGGTGGTGAACCTTCTCAGAGGTTTGAGCACCAACTCCATGGGGACCCTTTTTTTGGAGCTCCAAGGTCCTGGTAACCCCAACTTTTCCTTTTGTTTCCCTACCCCTAGGAATAGTAGCTGCATCCTGCAGTTAGGCTCTCTGGGTTACTCTCTAATGCCTCTACCGCATCTCCTCTGTTGAAATACCTTGTGTGGGCGCTCCTGACTGGATATATGATGGTAGAGATGCTCTCTGAAGAGCAGATGTAGTAAAGTGGTTAATGGCAGGATCAAGATAAGGAGATGTAAATGCTGATGGCCAATTTGCTCAGGTTAGCACTTTGGAGGGTGTTTGAATGTTCCAGGGGTGTTAATAGAGGAAGATGTCCATATCAGTAAAGGTCTGAGGTAGCTCTGTCCAATGAAACTTTCTGCAATAATAGAAATGTTCTAAAATGTATTGTCCAATACGGCAGCCAACAGTCACATGTGGCTATTGAGAACCTGAAATATGGCTAGGATGACTAATATTTGGTTTAAGTTTAAATAGCCACAGGTGACTAGTGGCTATCATACTAGACCACGCAGGTCTAAGGTGATCGGAGGACCAGACAACCTGCAAGACTGCACCTTTATTAAATTGCCAGATATTTTAACAGGTACTAGGGTTACAAAACCAGGAGATACTATTGCCCTCTAAAGGAGTTCAGTCCAGCGATGGAAGACAGATATGCAAAACCTCTTCGAAAGATTATTCTGCCAACAGTATATAAGATGGATTAAAGGGGCAAGGGCAAAGATAGGCCACTCAAGGCCAAATCCAATTGTCCAAATTAAAAGATGAGAAACCTCATCAACAGTAGTAGTGAAGGGATGCATGAGCAAGGTATTAAAAATCTGACCTGTCAACACCTAGTAATCAATGGGAAATAAATGCAAAACTGAGAATAATTACTTATTTCTGAATCATTATATCATTCACCAAAAGAATGTAAGAGAATCAGGTTTGGGAAGAAGTAGTGAATTCAGTTTTGGATGTACAGAGTTTAAAGTGCCTGTGAAGCATCCAAGTCTCTATGTTGAACAGATAATTGGACATACGTACAGATCTAAAATGCACAAGGGAGGTTTGGTTAGGAACACAAACTTGTGAATCCTAAGTATGTAGGCAGCAGAGGAAGACAAACTAGCAGACACGACCATCCAGGAAGGGTGAAGAGTTAGAAGAGGGCCAAGTACAGACCTTGCCAACACTGATATTTAAGGAGTAGAAAGAAAAGAAAACAAAGAATGCAGATAGGAATGAGAGTAGTCCAAAGCAGCTTGTCTCAGGAAGGCAGAGATTCTGAAAATCATGAGCAGAAGCCAATAGTGATGAACTATAAAATGGCTGATGATTACTGAACACTTACTTTGTGGCAGACATTTTCTAAGAGTTTTTTTTAATACAGAAACCCATTTAATCTTTTAAAAAAATGATATAAGGCAGTTTTTACTGTAATCCTATCTTACAGATGAAGAAATGTAGGCACAGAAGAGTTGAAGAGTGCACTCAAGATCAACACGACAGTGAGGAGCTGAGCCAAGATCTGGACACAGGCAGTGTGGTTCTAGAGCCTACACTCTTACCACTCAGAAGAGAGAAAGAAGTCCAGCAAGTTAAGGACTGAAGAACATTTAAGTGCAGCTTCAGCTGGACCGCAGACTAAAATGCGCATGCAGTATGGCTGAGGGGGGCATCAGCAAATTTATACCCCCTGCCTTTTCACGTGACATACAATAATGCAAAAAGCACATTTCTCCACCCTACTTTAGTCAGGCTCAATTAGTCTCTGAGGGGAGGGCCAGAGGTAATCCTTAGAAAAATTAAAGTTGGACAAGCACCTACCAAATGTTCTCAAAATAGTTCTCACTTTAAAAGGCTTTTAAGAATCCACATGATAGATAGGACCTAGACACCTTTTATAAAGAAAGCTCACCCTTTTGATGCACACCTAAGGTTAAGGATACTAATCTAGTTCCAGATTATTGAAAAAGAACCATTTGCTAAAGGACAAACTGACATTGTACAGGCTTTGGGCTAATACAAAGCAAAACAGTGAGCTACTTTTGTAGTAGAGCAAATATGTCTCCCAAATAACGAACATACTTTTAACTAAGTTTATAAATTCATTTTATACTGAATTTGATTTTATCTTCCTCGTAACATTGGGTTATCAAAAATATCTATCCCTTGTCACATCCTGGTTAATAATTAACTGTAAATTTACAAGTGTGGAGGTGAAAAGTTGAAGGGGTTCATATCCAAGCTCCCCAACTTTCTTGGTAAAGGTGAGATCATCCTATTTTACTGGAGCTGCATTGACTAGGAGGTTGAGAATGGTAGTGAAGGTGTGAAAGAACTTTGCATGGAGTAAGGATATTTGAAATTCTGGTGTGTATGTCTGTGTGCATTCAATTGCATATGTAGTTCTCTCAATCATGACTCATTTACTTTTATTAGTAATATTATAGTACTTATTATTTGATTACTGTAAGTCACCTCTATCAAATGGCTAATTAGAAAAAGAAGGAATTGGAGGCTAGAAAGTACAGGAGGGGGTAGGGGAAAGCATATGTAAAATAGACTGTTTTTTCATTTTTTAAAAGCAATGATCCTCTCCCCTTCCACCCTCCAACCCCCCGCAAAAAAAACCCACCAATGCTTATATGTATGCACCGCATAACATTATCCAAACATGGAAAAATATGTGTCCACAATGGTTAACACCAGTGCCTCCAGTACTGGCTGGGGAATAGGGATATAAAGTAGGTAAGAATAAAAACACCAGCAAAACAGAAAGAGGTCTATGGTATAATGTTAAGTGAAACTAATAAAATAAACATGAACAAGGGCAAGTCAATATGAATTATTTCATTCATTCAGCAAAAATTTGTTCAATGAAAACATACTGAAATGATTAGGTGGATGCATTGTGAGCAATTTCTAACTTGGTTTGCTATAACTTTGATATGGTTTTTAGAATAAAGTAAAAGAAAAGCAGATGAAAGAATAGAACTACAGATATTTGCACAGTGATCTTGTAACTACAATACTTTTGTGTCTGCAAAGGAGGTATATAAACTGGGCCATCACATACTATGGACTGAATTGTGTCTCCCACCCCCAAATTCATTTGTTGAAGCCCTTACCCCCAAACGTGACTGTATTTGGAGATAGGACCTTTAAAGAGATAATTAAGATTAAATGAGGTCATAAGGGTGGAGCACTAATCCAGTATGACTGGTGTCCTTATAAGAAGAGGAGAGGAAGAGACATGAGATGCACACATGCACAGAGAAAAGGTCATGTGAGGACAAAGTGAGAAGGCTACTTTCTGCAAGCCAAAGAGAGAGGCCTCAGGAGAAACTAAACCTGCCAACATCTTGATCTTGGACTTCCAGCCTCTAGAACTGTGAGAAAATAAACTTGTGTTTTTAAAGCCGTCCAGTCTGTGGTGTTTATTATGGCAGTCCTAGCAGAAAAATATACATGCTTTGGATGAGGTTATCACTGGCACAACAAATAATATTTAATCTGCTTAACAATGTAAAGTAAATTAAAAAAAAATGATTATACATCAATGATTACACTACTTACTCTTCCCAAGTATGCTGTGTGATTGTACTTCAGAGGGAGGGCAATAGGACTCAGGAGCCAAAGTCAACAATTCTGAATCATAAAACAAAGACACTGAACTTCTGGAGAATTAGATATAGGAGGAGAGAATCCACCTTAGTCTCAATAAATCTAAAACTAAGCAAAATAATTTTTAGTCACTTCTTTGAAATTGCCAGTGAGGGAAATAATGAAAAGTTTCCAAGAAATGAGGGTTCAAAAGTAAACAGAAATTAAACATCAATTTAAGGTACATAAAATGCTACTGATAGTTTTATTTAGTGCTGTAGTTCTCAACCTTCAACAGATATCAGAATCTTCTGAAGGACTTGTTGAAACTTGTTAACTCTTCAAGTTTTAACATGTGTTAGTTAATAGTTCTGATATGGGGCTCAAGAATTTTCAGTTCTAACATGTCCCCAGATGATGCTGAAAAGCTGCTTGTCTGGAGACCACACTTTGAGAACTACTTATTTAATGTATTTAGTGTATTGTATTTCAACGAATCTGCAAAGTATTATGGGATCTCACAGGTTCACTCATGGCTACAGTCTCCTTATACAAGATGTTTGTAACAAGTTCCTAAAAATCTTCTCTATCTATTTGAATTCTACCCTAAATTATTTCAAAATGTAATTTTGGGGGAGTGGGAAGGGAGTACTATAGTAATCAAAATGAGAGTCATTAAAGTGAAATCTGCCATGGACAACAGTTCTATGAGGTTTCAATTTTTAAATTACTAGCTATAAGTTGTATTTAATCCAGTAAATAATGTTAAGAAAAATTCACTAACCTAAATCTTAAGAGTAGATTAAAAGCTGATATAAAAACAAGTTGTTTCCCTAGGTCTTGAAAAAGGTCCCTTTCTAAAATAAGAAATGCAGATTCATAACTAGGAATGAATAAACTGGCTTTTAAGTACAGAGTAAATATGATAATAATACTTACCTGGATGTGCCTTGTAAAAGGAGTAATTTCCATATGGTGTTTAGCAGTTTGTGTCTCAGTGGTCAATTATACACATAAACACAAACAACTTTACCATTATGGTAGAATATCATAAAATACTGAAGATACTTTATAAATGCTGTGATGATACATATGAACTTTCTAAACTTGCAATAGGACTTGAAAACCGATGCAGAGCACTAGTTCTGCTCAGCAGAGAACTTGAAATCTAAACCAAAACACATTCTGATGGCTATAATATGCAAAATCTAACTTTACAACAGAAATAGTACCAATTCTTTGTCATTAATACCTTAGCAGTATATTGATACCTTTATAAGCAGTATTATATAACAGTTTAATATTTTCTTGTTCCTCTTCCACCCAGCATCTTTTATGAGAGGCACTTATGAAGAGCACTAGCTTTGGCGACGCTATAAGAAACATACACGTAGTATAATGATATATTTTACTACACTAACAAAGTATCACTTATAAAGAATTTTTATAAATTCAAAAATAGGTTGTTGGTAACAATGATTACCTTTAAAGCATTGAATTTCATTCACAATATTACTTCATTAATCTTAAACAGCAGTTCCATCTACAAAATGTTCTACAGCTTTTTCCTTTTTGAAAAGGAGGTAAATAAATGCAGGTAAGATACTCATAACTTCTAGTTCAACAATATCAACTTCATTTCACAGCACTGATTAGTAGAGAACATTTTCAAATAAAGTAGTATACAATTTACAAAAATAGAATGATTATATAATGCAAACACTGTCCTCCATTATGAAGAATATGTGTGTGTATACATGTGTGTATGTATGTATATATACATATACATATTTCTTATAAGTTTCACTATTAAATAGCCCTTATTCAAGTACTTTTTTTCTGGTATCTCTTGAAATAATCACCTTGCTATATTATATGTAAATACATAAAAAAATAAAAGGTTAATCTAAGAAAAGGTTAAAAGTTTCAGTGTGGTTGACTTAAATATCAGCCGCTCACTTCAGTGAAAACCTGATTTGAATTCAAAACAGGTTTAGGTGCCATACTAAGTTTAACAACTTAGTCAAAAATACAGATATATTTAAGTGTCAAGTACTCAGTAAATTTCTAATGTGCTAACATTAGAGCAAAATTAAAAGTGTGTATTAATCTATTTATCACCCAATCTTAAACAATCCCCAAAGTTCATTTATATAACTAAAAAAATACACTAATATATAATATACCTGCTTACAAACACATAGGTAGCCATAAATAAAACTTTATTCTTTAATTTCATTTACAAGCTACCAAATATTATGTATTGTACACAGTGCTGAACACTTAAATGGCTGTAGTCATGGAGGATCCAGACTGAATGGAAAGCTGTAGATAAAGAAAAGATAAAAGCAAAGTAATACTGTAAAGACAAGTGGCAAAAGCATGGTTTTGCCATAATAAAATCAACTGGATTTGTAATTATACATCAGTTCTGGTTAAAACAAAGTCTGAGCGCCATGCGATTCTCAGCTTTGTTTGCAGTCTGGCTAAAGTCTGTAGAGTCCTTTTGTCTTCTGCGGTGATTAAAATAAAAAGTTAAAAACTATAGCAGCAACAAGCAAACCCTGTTAACAGGAAGGCAAGGGTTAAGAACTAAAATAAAGTTTATACAGTGTGTTTAGGGAAAGTATGTGCAGTTTATCTTCCATCAGCAGGAGTCCGACTGAGGGACAACATGATTCGGGCAAATCGCTCACAGAGTTCATGCGTGGAGTACGGAGGTAACTTCGGCGGCTCGTGGAAACCTTTAATCTCCGTAGAACAATCAAGCAGTTTTGGCAGAAAATCTGTCAGCTTCTCTTGGAGGTTTGCTGCAAACATAAACAATTAGATGTAACTAAAGATCGACAGGGAGAGAAATTATCTTCAACAAGATTTATTAATTTGGAGTGGTCAGTTGATGTTTCATTTCAAAACATGTAAAATCATTACCATTTGGGGGGAAGAAGTAAAACATAAATGGCAACAGTAGTGTGCACAGCTTAGTTTGTAAATAAGAAAAAAAACTGATGCGAATATAAACATGTTACAGAATATAAAAAATGATAATAACTAACATCTAATTCTAACTGCTTTTAATCCCAACACCCCAGGTGTCCACCTGCATTGTTGAAACTTACATTCCATTTCTTGTCCAAGATAGGAACACCATCGATTTCTCATATCTTCCACAGCAAGTATATCTTTCTCTTCCATTTCATCCACCAATAACAAGGGCAAAAATGGGACAATAAACTCATTCATGATAATCAGACCATTGTTTACTTCTCGATCCTCTCCAGATTCAAACAGTTCTGCAGCCTGCTCATTTAATTTCTTAACGCAATGAAAAAAAGAACAACAGGTTTGTTTCCTTTTTTAATTAAATAAAAATTTAAGTGTTAATACTGAAGGCAACATAACAAGCATGTTCGCAGACAGTATTAGAACAAATGGAAGTCACAAAATGCAACCTCAACCTATTGAGCAAGAAAAGTCTCTTAGAAAAGGCTATGCATATAACAACAGAAACAAAAGCAAAAAAGAAGTGGGAGAAATAATGTTGCCATGTTTTTAAAGCTTAAGTTCAGTTTATTTTACTTTGATCATCACTATAGGGACCATTTTAAAATTTGTTCTCCAGAGATGAATTTCCCCCAATTCTAAAATTTGACAAGCACTCAAAGTAATTTTAAAAACGAAGAAATTTTTGAAAAACTCATTATCTTTTCCATAAATGTCAACTCAACAGGGACTGTTATATTTCTTGATACAAAAATATAAAGGTAATCTATTAGTTCATTTATTCCTTCAAAAAATTCTTATTCAGTACATGCCATGTGCCAGAAACTGTTCTAGATGCAGGGGTACCCAAGTGATTAATACGGAAAACTCTCATTGAGCTTACAATCCCTTACAATACAGGTATCAGTAAACTTTTTCTGTAAAGGACAAGATAGGAAATATCTTAGGCTTCGAGGGCTATATCGTTTTCGTTGCAATGACTGATCTCTGCCGTTGCTGCACAAAGGCAGCCATATGTAAATGAATGAGCATGCCTATGTTTCAATAAAACTTTATTTATAAAAACAAGTGGTAGGCTGGAGCACAGGCCAAGTGTGCTGACATCTAATTGAGTAGAAGAGAGAAATCCATGCGATAAGAAACAGAGACATAGGAGACAGATAAAAAGGTACAGGTATAATAAGACGTTTATGTCTGAAGTCTTATGTTTACAGAATGATAAATATGATTTTTAAATAGTTTTAAGCTGAACTTCAAATACAAAAATTTTATTATTTCTTATGGTTATGTTATATCATTCTTGTGCAATTTATCTTGATTTTGTAGAGAGGCTTATGCTGAAAGTCCAATTCAGCCACTAAGCAAATTATTTAACCTTCAGCAAACAAGTACCTTCCTAGCTTCAGCGTCCTTATATGAAAAATGAGATACTATTACCTTCCTTACACAGTGGTTAAGAGGATTAAATGAGGTAAGTCTTTAAGTATCTAGTGTAATTTTTATAATTTGCATTCAAAGACATATAATTATTCTGAAATTCGATGTTAAGTTCACTAAATCAAAACATATCCTAGAAACAACTCAAACATAGTATGTCCAAAGCCAACCTTATTCATTCTCTTAAGAGTCCCGAAAGCCAAAGATAGAACTAGTAAGTCAGGCAGCCTTAATGCTTCTATTTCCTTCTTCCCACTCATCTAATAGTTACCAAGTCCTTGATTTCATTTCCTTTGCCATCTTATATACCCTCTCTTTCATATTCATTGTACTTCTGCCTTAGTTGAGGCTCTCGCCCTCTCTTCCCTGTCTATCTCCTCTAGCGTTCTTCATTTCAATCTTTACTCCTTTCCAGTTCATCTTCTAGTATATGACTGCCAGAATGATTTTCCAAAACCTGATCAAGCCAAACTTACACCAACTTTACAATGGTACCAATGCATTAGAATGGTGCATAAGCTTCTTCACCGTCTAACAACAAATCCTGTTGGCTTCATCACTTCCACCTAACCCTGTTCCTCATAACTTAGCCACAATGGATTTATCTTCATTTTCTGTTGTATACTTCCCATGCCTTTTCATATGATATTCCTTTGTCTGGAATGTTTTTCTCTCTTCTCTACAAGGCATTAAACTCTTATTTATCCATCAAGATCCAGATCAGTGTTTATCTTATCTCTTAAGCTTCTCCCCAACAATTCCAGGCATATTATTTTGCATATTTCTCATAATAATACTTATTCTGAAATATAAAAATTATCTGTGTACATCACTCACCAGATTGAATTCTCTTAGGATAAATAATAGGTCTTATTTATCTTTGCATTCCTCAGAATCTGACACTCAGTAAATACTCAATGTAAAAAAAAAGAAAAACCTTAAAGGAACACTAAAATAATCCTCCTGAGGTTTTATTTAAATCCCTATGTGAAACAACAAAGTGTGGCTGGTTTACTAACCTAAAATGATAAAAGAAACACATTCTACCATTTTATAAATGTCTCAGAATAACCATCAAGTTTTTTGGTTGTATTTATGTTTAAAACAGTTTTACCAAAATATTTCAATATCCCAACACTGTAACATTTTTACATTAAAAATTGCTTTAACTCATTCAATGCAAAATTTTATATAATTATATAAAACTGTACTTTTTTAAACTGAAATATATATAATTCAGGTCTTCCTTCTCAGGGGTTGATTAAAAACCTTTTGAAACTGACCAAATTAAGAATACCATCCTTAATGGATACAAACCATCAACAATTCAAGTCTTAAAATACACTCAAATGCAGCAAAATCAGCTAAGAGAAAAATAACAAGATCACAAGCCTCTAATATTCACATTCAAAAATTCCCAAAACATACCGCAGACTACAATTAACATATACTATGTAGTTCTACTGAAAGAAAACATTTCACCAGTACACCTACTTAAAGTTTTTTAAAGTACACATAAACCAAGTAACCTATATAGATTCAAAAATCATACTCTTGAATACCTTTATATATTTTATAGAAAAAAACTGCAACTTAGAAGTTCACAATCTATAGTCATGTTAATAGCTAAATAAAATCTAATCAGAAAAAAGTATAAAGATGGAATTTGTAATTTTATACATAACGGTTAGCTGACTCAAGAAACATTAACAAAGTACTCCAGATATCTAGAGAGTAAACTGGTGGCGGAAAAAAACAACTTGCTAAAAAGATTTCTTAAAGTTTGTAACAACAATAATATTTCAGCACATAGATAGTAAAAATATTTGAGGAAAAATATTCCATTGACTAGGTGAAAAAAACGATATTATACTACAATGAATCCTTTAACATTATGTACACCAAATATACTATTTATAAAAACTCAGAAAAATCTATTTTTTCTGGAATAATAATGATGATAATTCATCATTTAGGCCCTCTTCTGTCATCAAAAGAGGGAATGGCAGAATGAGAAGAAATCTAAATATAAAAATGTAATTATTCTGATCTCATTTTAAGAACATTTCTGGTTCATCATCTGTAAAACTTAAGATCCTTAAAGAAGAAGGGATAAAGAATTGAGTGTATTTTCCCACTTCAAGGGAATAGACCCAGATTATAGACATCATCATGACACCCATCAGAATTAATAGTCAATCACTTATATATGAGTCTGGATAACTGCCCCAATGTAAGACAAAATGATAAAGTAAACACATACTATGTACATTCAACTTACTAGTAAACATTCTCTTCTATAATGTGATATCAATTCTTCATCATGTCCTCTGTATGGGCCTTTGGACAAGAGTTCTTTGTTATTCTGATAAGCACAGATAAGGAACAGCAAGGAATCTATATAACTTAAAAAAAAAAAGTATAGCATTACTATTTTATCTTTGTAAAAAAAGGTCAATTACAATTTTAAAGCATTTTAAGTATACATTTAAATTTTGATTATCCAGAACAACATTAAAATAAAAAGTATCATCTGATGATACACTGTTCGCCTGAAGGCATCTTTTGAGTAACAGCCACATCTGAAACCAGCAGATAGTTGTCTTAAAAGTAAAACAAACAAAAAACAGAGCTAGGAATTAAGAAAAAACTGAGAAAAAGGCCATAATTGATGAATTCAGAGTTCCTTCTGTCTTCCTTGGTATTTATTTCCATTTAGACTCAAAATTAACACTGATGCAAAAAAAACAACAACAACAAAAAAAATTAACACTGATGTGAAAGTCAACGATCTGTTTTTTTTTTTTTTTTTGCGGTACGCAGGCCTCTCACTGCCGCGGCCTCCCCCGTTGCAGAATACAGTCTCCAGATGCGCAGGCTCAGCTAGCCGCTCCGCGGCACGTGGGATCTTCCCGGACCAGGGCACGAACCCGCGTCCCCTGCATCGGCAGGCGGACTCTCAGCCACTGTGCCATTTTAAACAACATAATGTCATTTTTGTTTGAGGGAAGGATCAGATTACTTTGTTCCTTTATAACGAACAGCACTCGATTCATTCAGTGACTCTTTTTTAGTCAGGTTTTTTTCTATGTGAGGGCACAGTTCTACTCATTGAGAAAAATGTAAGAGGGGAGAATATCCAAAGGAGATGGGTGAAGTAGAAGGGAAAAAATGCTTCTAAATCTGGGAAATCTAGTGGGATACAAACAGACAAAAGAAAACACTAACATAAAAGGCAGGCAGGGTTAGGCCTTTGTTTTATAGTTAATATTAATATGTTATTGATATAAGTCTAGACCTTAAGAAGTTCAAACTAGGGGCTTCCCTGGTGGCGCAGTGGTTGAGAGTCCGCCTGCCGATGCAGGGGACACGGGTTCATGCCCCGGTCTGGGAAGATCCCACATGCCGCAGAGCCTGCGCGTCTGGAGCCTGTGCTCCGCAACGGGAGAGGTCACAACAGTGAGAAGCCCGCGTACAGCAAAAAAAAAAAAAAAAAAAAAAAAAAACAGAAGTTCAAACTAGGTTTTAAAAAGGGAATATGGGAAAAATGTTTGAGTACTATATTTGTCTCTAAAATGATTATCCTTCTCCTAATATGCTGTAGGAAAAAATATATGCAGCTATATATTTGTATAACTGAAATATGAAAGATATTTTAAGATATTTCCTATGTGTCAGATTTTCCAATCATAACGTATCTTCTCACAAATTCAGAAAAATGAAACATCCTAAAAAGTGAAATACTGTACAGAAACAATGTTTACTGCCAATCAGTGTTACTGTTTATTAATTTCAGGTGCTCAGAAACAAGTCTATAGTCCAAATGTTAAATGTAGAATTATGTGGAAATTAATGTACACATTCATAACAAATCAAATTACACACCTGAAACTACTTCATAAAAAATAAGTTCTTTTAAGTTATGTTTTGAAAACAGCTTTTCCGAGGAATTTGTTTTTGAGAAAACTTAGGGTATGAAATTTTATTTTGAAATAATATGGGTATAGTCTCAGCTAAAGCTTTTTGTTTAAAGAGTGATAATAATATTAAATGTTGTTTTACGTCACTAAGTTGAATTAGTTTGCTGGCACATCTACCTTCCCTTTTATAGCTATTAAGTTTCCTGTTGAAAGGTCTCCCCTGAATGACATCCATATCTGGTTTTCTAGACCTGAGTCATCACTCTGAGAATAGCTCTGAAACTATGAACATGTTCCAATTTTCTAGTGAAGTACACAAAACGTTCTCCATTTTATCAACGTTTAAAGTGCTTACATTTCAAGTAATCAGAATAAAATTCAGCAGTCCAGTTACCAAATTCTTATTTAAGATAAAATAAGACTATGTAGCCTGATAGATTCTCTTTATCTTCCATTTTTACTGCTGTAAAATTATGGTTCCTAAAAACATGATTTCATTTCACTACTCAGAGAAGTAATAATGACCCATAAATAAATAATTCAATTTATGGCTTTCAAGTGCTAAGTTTTCATTAAAAACAAGTTTGACAGAACCTTTTGGCAATGTTTTATACACTGCTAGTAACGGTAACCGCTATATTTAAAGTGGTAAAATTAACATTTCTTTTTACAATATTCCATAAATATTATTTGTCACCATTACTAATTTTCTAGCTGACCTTTCACATTTGCTATGCTAAGAATATTCACTTTACCAACAAGAACATATTTAAGAATAAGCAAATTATGAAATTTAAACATAATTCCAAGTTATACTTAAAGTCCTTTAACAAATGTTAACTCAGAAAAGCTAATGGAGAAGCTATGCAGAGAGCAAGAAAATGACAGGTTCATCTTGTTAATTCTTATTGAGATAATGAATACATTTTGTCCTTTTCTGATTTCATTAAATTATACAAGAATACAGAGGTCTCTATTTCAATTTTTCTCTCCCTAGTTAGTCGTGTGACCTTGACAAAGTTATTGCAGCACTGTGGAGCCCAGTTTCTTTACCTATAAAATGGAAATACCTTTTAGATACTCTATTCAATTGTAAGACCATATTAATATTTTTCTCAGAAAACTTAATCTCCAAAATCCTAAAGCTAATTAGAATATCCCTATTAAATAAAACTTTGACCAAAATATTAATAAAATAGAGCTACTGATCAAAACAGTTTTCTATTTCAGTAACCAAAGTAAATTACCTTAAAAGTACACAATCACTAGGACTTTAATAATTTGTATCCAAGTATTAACATTACTTTTTACTTTTGTGTGATAACTTTTAAGATTTTGATAAGTGTAAGAATGATGGCATTGTGTACTGTCCAACGAACAGAGCAGCACTGTCCAACAGAACTTCCTGCAATAATGGAAGTGGTATATCTGTGCTGGCCAGAACAGTAGCCACTAGTCACGCGTAACTACTGAACATTCAAAATGTGGCTAGTATGATTGAGAAACCGAATTCTTAGCTTTAAAAATTTTAATTAATTTATATTTAAATTTTTGCATGTGGCTGGTGGCCACCATGTTGGACAGCATAGCTCTAGAAGTAATGCTGCATGTTGGCATTTAAAAAAAACATTATTACCTCAAGTGGAGGTCTCTTATACTTTACACAATAAAAAATAAAAGGAAAAAAAAAGAAAGAAATCAATATCCCTTTTACTTGGCGGCAGTATTACAGTGTATTTTAAATATAGCACATAAAAAAATCCTTAGTCAAGTAAATTAATGTTAAAGGATATGAATTGAGAAATACATGTATAATAAGTAAATACACATTAATGAATAATCTATAATGGTCAATAAATCAATATGTATCCTTTTCTTCTCGGTAACAATGATTGCAATTTAAAAAGCAGAAATTCCTTTAAAACCATCTGTAATTTGTATGAGAAGTAATCTAAAATATTGACAGTCGCAGTATTTAGAAGACAAGTGATTAGTTTTCTACAGCTATATTTTTTATAGTACCTCGAAGTTCAGAGAAAGAGACAGATTAGAAACACTATCTCTAATTTGAAGTCAAGATTAAACTCAGAAAGAACAGGAAAAAGGCTAGTGACTGGAAGGTAGATGTTGAAGAATACAAAGAATTCCATTTGCTGGGCTACCAGCTTCTTCGGTCCCCAGCAAACTTCTAGGCTTCAGTCTAATCCTATTCCATTCTAAGTTTCAATTGTAGTGTTTGAGAGCTGATAAAAACAATGATAATAATGCCAGCTTTACAGATTTAGCTTAAAATGGAAAATATATTGTATGTGGGGTATATGGGAACTCTTTGTATTAATTTTGCAATTTCTCTGTAAATCTAAGACTGTTCTAAAATAAAACATTTATTGAAAATATACACTGTGAAAAAAACCTTTTCTATAGATGAGGCCACATCTGAATAGAATACAAAAATTAAGCTCTCCTTTTCATGTGTGTCCATCTTGCCTTACCTTTCTCTCTGAAAATTTTCTAGCCCAATTATGAGATACATGGTTGTTTCCCTGAATTTTCTATAATCCTGATGCCATTCCTGTAGGTGAAAGAAAATAGTAAAAGTATATAGATATTAAAACTACAATGAAAACTGCTTATAAATACATTGTTTTGATAACTGTTTGAATTAACAGAAGCAAAGAGTTCATAATTAAAGATAAACTAGACCTAAATCAAGACTTTACTGTCTTACATACAAAACTATTTATCGGTATAATAATAAATGTAAAAATTATTAGACATTGATGAGAAATTAAACAACAATGACTCATTAGAAGAAAACAAATACAAAGGCAAGATAGTCAGGTAGGTCATCTCTCTCAAAAATTCTTCATTGTAAAATGTTATTATTAAGATATCATTATAGAATATTTGGGGTGCATGTATCTTTTCAAATTAGTGTTTTCATTTTTTCCAGACATATACAGAGGAATGAATTGCTGGATTATATTGATGGTTCTATTTTCATTCTTTTGAGGAACCTCCATACTGTTACCCATGGGGAGAGGGAAAGGAGGAGTGCGATAGGGGTACAGGATTACAAAATACAAACTACTATATATAAAATAGATAAGCAGCAAGGACATATTGTATAGCACAGGGAAATTATAGCTATTATCTTGTAATAACTTTTAATGGAGTATAATCTGTAAACATACTGAACCTATGCTGTACACCTGAAACTAATATAACGTAAAGCAAATACACTTAAATTTAAAAAGTATTATTATAGATCTACATCACATTGAAGGTAGAAGGTAAATGAAGCTAACTCCTCTAATAGGAAGCAAAGCTTGAAGACTGTTATTTGAAGCACAGTTTTAAGGAACTGAAAGAAAAAAAAAATGTTACATCATAATAAAATTATTTAACCTTTTAATTTTCCCAAATTTGTGTTAAATTTTAAATGTGGTTGCTGAATACTCTTTTCAGCTGAGCTATGGTGAAAAAGATAGATGCATTTCACATTTCAACAGCCTCTCCCTCCAAAACAACTCACAATTATTAGGCATGTAATGTGACTAAATGATTCAGAACTCACAACTTATAACTCTAGAAAATGACTTAAAACAATAAAATCAAGATTTTTTTCTTAACTTACTTAATAAAAATTGATTCAAGGAAAACCATAACTAAAATTCAATATAGGACTAACCTAAAGGAGATAGTGATGATAGAAGTGTGAAAGCTTTTATATACATATTATTATAAGTAAATGAAAATAAGAAACATACAGGCCAGTTATAGACCAGCTATATTCTACTTGAATATGAATCATTTTCATTTTTAATTTTAAAAGGCATAATTTCCACACTATTAGTAGACCTTAATAACAAATAAAGGTAAAATTGTCTTGCAAGCATAAAGTAAACTTTTCTGGGGGAAGTATTCAAATTGCCACTCTATTGTCATTAGAATCACCTTAGAAGTTGTTAAGTAGGTAAACTTTTTCTTTAAAGGGTTAGACAATAAATGTTTCAGGCTTTGCAGGCCATGCAGTCTCTGTTGCAGTTACTCATCTCTGCGGTTGTAGTGTGAAAGTGCTGATATGCAATACCTAAACAAATGGCTTGTGTTCCAATAAAACTTTATTTAAAAAAGCAGGTGGTGAGCTGGATTTGGTCTGTGGGCAAGGTCTGCTGATGTGTGACTTAGAGCAAGACAAAGATATGTGGGATATACAGAATCCAAAAACATGTCATGTAAATACCTATAAGACTTAGTGGCTCTGCAGTTAGAAAAAATATGAGAAGTTTTCATAATAAAAATATGCTGAAGCCAATCTGATGAAGCATGCTTGTAGAGAGACTGTAGAATCAAATCACAATTAAAAAATCAAGTCCCGGGGCTCCCCTGGTGGCACAGTGGTTGAGGGTCCACCTGCCGATGCAGGGGACGCGGGTTCGTGCCCCGGTCCGGGAGGATCCCGCATGCCGCAGAGCGGCTGGGTCTCTGGGCCGTGGCCGCCAGGCCTGCGCGTCCGGAGCCTGTGCTCGGCGGCGGGAGGGGCCGCAGCGGTGAGAGGTCCGCATACCGCAAAGAAAAAAAAAAAAAAAATCAAGTCCCATGTTACTTGAATCTTGGAGACAAGGATAGAGTTAGCAACCAATTTGCCTGCCATCTCTGGCATGTATTGTGTGTCCATTTATTTGTGGCTGTGTTCCTAGATTTTCTATTCTGCTTTACTGCTTGAATTTACCTATTCTTATGCTAATATTATTATAAAGTATAAAGGTTAAGATAATTTGTATTGATTTCAAGTAAAAAAGCCTTCCTACCTCGTTCTTCTTCAAGAATGTCAGGACTAGAGTGAGATCTTTGCATTTCCATAAAATTTTTGAATCAGCTTATTAAAGCTCCATAAAACAACTTGCTAGAAGTCTGACAGAAACTGCACAGTATCAATAAACCATTTTGGGGAAAACTGACATCTTTACAACACCAAGTTTCCCAAACACGATACGATACATATATCCATTTGTTTAGGTCTTCTTTATAATGTCTCCTAAAGTCATGCACAATTTTTGCTAAATTTGCTTCTAGGTACTCCACAGTTTGGGTACTACTAAAAATGCTGTTATTCTTTAGAATTTCTATCTGATTATTTGTTACTGGTATAAAGGAATAAAACTGATATTTGACATAAGACTTGTACGTTACAGAGCTCTCTTATTATCTTTATTTATCTCCAATAAATTTACCTGTAGATTTTGTATTTTCTAGGTATAAAATCTGCAAATAATGAAAACTTTGTTTCTTCTTTTGCAGTCTCTTACTTTTCGCTTTATTTTTTGTTGCCTTACTGTCCTTGAATTTCCAGTACAATGCTGAATAGAAGTGGTAATGGCATACATGCCTGTCTTTTTCTTGATCACAAAAGGAAAGCTTTCAATGTTCAGATTTCTTTATGATATTTGTTTTTGTTTTTCAAGACACTCTTTAGTAGATTAAAGTAGCTACCTTGTTTCTCCAAAGAAGATATACAGATTGCCAAGAAGCACATGAAAGGATGCTTAAATCACTAATCGTTAGAGAAATGCAAATCAAAACTACAATGAGGTATCACCTCACACCAGTCAGAATGGCCATCATCAAAAAATCTACAAACAATAAATGCTGGAGAGGGTGTGGAGAAAAGGGAACCCTCTTGCACTGCTGGTGGGAATGTAAATTGATATAGCCACTATGGAGAACAGTATGGAGGTTCCTTAAAAAACTAAAAATAGAACTACCACATGACCCAGCAATCCCACTACTGGGCATATACCCTGAGAAAACCGTAATTCAAAAAGAGTCATGTACCACAATGGTCATTGCAGCTCTGTTTACAATAGCCAGGACATGGAAGCAACTTAAGTGTCCATCGACAGATGAATGGATAAAGAAGATGTGGCACATATATACCATGGAATATTACTCAGCCATAAAAAGAAACGAAATTGTTATTTGTAGTGAGGTGGATGGACCTAGAATCTGTCATGCAGAGTGAAGTAAGTCAGAAAGAGAAAAACAAATACTGTACGCTAATACACCTATATGGAATCTAAAAAAAAAAAAAGGTTCTCAAGAACCTAGAGGCAGGACAGGTATAAAGATGCAGATGTAGAGAATGGACTTGAGGACATGGGGAGGGGGAAGGGTAAGCTGGGACGAAGTGAGAGAGTGGCATGGACATATATACACTACCAAATGTAAAACAGATAGCTAGTGGGAAGCAGCCGCATAGCACAGGGAGATCAGCTCCGTGCTTTGTGTCCACCTAGTGGGGTGGGATAGGGAGGGTGGGAGGGAGACACAAGAGGAAGGAGATATGGGGATATATGTATACATATAGCTGATTCACTTTGTGAATAGCAGAAACTAACACAACATTGTAAAGCAAGTATACTCCAATAAAAATATTAAAAAAATACAACACAAAACAAAAAATGAGTGGAGAAAAATAAACGACGATTATAAAAAAAAAATGACTGTTTTCTGTACCCTTCCTTTTATCTGTTAATGTAGTGAATTACACTAATTGTTTAAGGGAATATAAAGTAATTAAGTTTGTAAATGAGAGCAGTCATTAATCAAAGGCACTCATGAAAGCAAGTTAAAATTTACCAAATTTATAAGTTTTTGAAAAGACAATGTATAACGTTAAATTTAAAAGCTTGAAAAAATACTAGGTGTTTGAATTGGTAACTTAAAAAAATATTAGTTTTAAAGCCAAACTTAACACAAAGAGAATTTTTAGCACAAAAATTACCACAGGCATGATACGCGTACTCATGTGTGTGCTCGAGATCTCTCACACAACACTGGCCAATAATGACAAATATATATGGCATACAATGATTAAAACGAATTTCTAACTTCCCCCCAAAATATCTGATGAAGCAAAGAAAAAATATAGCATGGCTTCACTGTAGTACAGTATTTAAGAACATAGGTTCTGTTAACAAAGTTGTGACGTGAAGCTATGAGAACTTTAGGCAAGTTACTTCAACACTCTATGTCAAATTTTCTCACGTGCTTAGCTGTACTGAAATGAAAGATTACTGAATTAAACAATTCCTCAATCTACAGTTCAACCTCTCAAAAGGCACATTACCTCATACTCCTCCAAGTTTACTTCTTCAGGTTTTATCATTTCAATTTTGGCTTGAGCAACTTTCATTATGTTATGACACCTTCAAATAAAAGAAATGTATTTCTAAATCAAAAGCAAACTCCATAAAAACTGAAAAACATGTGTTATACAAAACTAGACTACCCAACACATATGAAAATGAAATCCACTATCACTGAGTAATATTTTTTTGAGGAAACAACTTTCAAATACTTAAGTGAAAAATGTGTTTTTTGGACAATACCAGATAGTAACAAAATATATAAAGAAGACAGAAGCAATAATTCTAATTCAAATTTACCATGTTATATTTATTGATACATATGGCTTTTAAATTATATTCTATTAATAAAGATGGAATATGTAAAAAAATTTTTAAATTTATAATGCATTATTAAGTAAGCTCCAGAGACATGAAATCTTATTTTCCCCCAAATGGTATTATTCATAAATAGTAAAAAGGAATCCAAAATGTGCCTATCATTTCAGATAGGAATGGAAACATTTCAATAGATTTTATGATCAGAACCATTGCTAAAGAAATCTCCCCAAAATATATTTAGTTATCACACACATTTTACTCTGGATTTCAAGCACAAGAGAAATTAGATTTCTTAAACTATTTTTAGTTGCCAGGACAAATAACTGCAAGAGACTGAAAAATCAATGTGAGTACTCCATAAGTATCTTCCCCAAATTCAATAGCATATACTCATTGGAACATAGTACACTGACAGTCCAGATAATGAGGGTTATAGCTTCTGAGCTCTTCACAGTTATATGTAACAAAATAAGTGATGCCAACCTTACTACTAATAAAAATATTAATAGCCAATACTCACTGAGCATTTACTGTCTACCAGATAATGCTCAAAACCATTTACCTGTATTATTTCACTTAATCCTAAATTTCACAGCAGACACATGGTGAGGCAGAAATTAAACCTGGATGCTTTGTTCTCCCTCATACTCTTCTCTACTCACGTATTTTTAATTCACTATTTTTGAGACATTCATAAAAGGATAATCATTTACTTCAGAATTAAAATGTGTTTACAATGAACTCCAAGATAGTATAAATGTTTCTGTATTCTAAAATAACTTTTCAGTACTTTGGATCTTTACCTAAGGCCTAAATTTTTTTAAATAGTATTCATTCTAACTAGATTAAGTTTAAATTTTTAACATTAGTAAATAGTTTTATAGGAGTTTCTAAGAGAAAACAGTTTTTGGTAAACCAAAATTAATTTAACCATTCTAAGCCTTCTCTTTATGTCAGGAGATGTTTAATTACTTTATTTGTACATATAATTACTTTTCTCCAGTGGTTCTTACACAAGGGTGATTTTGCTCCCTCAGGGGATATTTGGCAGTATTTGGAGACAGTATGGGTTGTCACCAGTTGGAGAGTACTACTGGCATTTTGGGTAGAGGCCAGGAACATTACTAAATATCCTACAAATTACAGGACAGCCCCCTCAAAAACAAAAAATTATTTGGCCCCAAATATCCATAGTGGAGAGGTTGAGAAATTCAAATATTAAGTCCCAAAAGGGCAGTGATAATTATATTATACTCTTCTGTGTATCTTTACATTGCCTAGCTTAGTACCTTAGTTCACAATTAAAATGTACTGAAGCGATCTAAATTATTTTTACTTCAAACTTTTAAAGGTCATGATTATAAATCTCAAATAAATTACAAAGCAATTGTTCACATTAAGTGAAGTCAAATTTTGTACTGCATTTATTGAAATATGTCTGTGTATGTGTAAAATAAACATTCAAAAATTGCACTGGGAACTATAAAAAAGACAAGGACAATTTGAGCATACAAATAAGATATTAAACATTTTCAAATTACCTTTCATCAAAACTCAAATTTCTATCTCCAAATTGTTCTAGCAATGTTTTCTCAATGATTTTCTTTGGAGCCTGATTCTGGATAAAGTAGACTACTACATGATGTAATCGATAGTCTGTTTCTGGTGGGGTATCTTCTTGGGCCAATTTAACCAACCTTGAATATTCCAACTTAATTGCCTAGAAAATACAAGACAATGTCAATCTTGGTTAATTATAATAATTAAAATCTTTCAATATTATAACTTAATTATCCTTACAGTGAAATATGCTTTTTCCCTTTTAAAATATTACAAATAAGGTAGTAGTACATCTAAGAATATTGTCCCATGTTCCATAGTTTAAATACATCTTAAGCTTACCATGTGAGTAACTTCGTAAAACTTATCAGAGCCTGGTCAAAGTCTATTCAGAGGCATAAGACAGAGATACTAGGTATATCACCTAACCTACGCTCAGTTTGATGTACCCCTCTAATGTTTCAAATTCTAGGGCTGAACTGCAGTTCCCTAGAATACCCATATCTAAAAGAAAATGGCTGGCTCTTAAATGCATAACATCACCACAATTAACTTCAACTGCAGAGCTGACAAATAAGGGATGAAAAGCAAGTTTTTTATTTACCATAAAATAAAATTTTCATTGTTTCAAAAATATTTGCATTTTATCAGTGTAATGATTATTAATGCATATCACTATTACTACCTTGATACGTGAGCTTACTTTTTCTTTACAAACACCTTAGAATTCATATTATAATGGGAAACAGTAAATGCTAATGCATGTTCCCACACATAAGCAAGTGATCTGAAAAATATCTGCTCATAAAGAAATGTGTACAGTTATATATAAAATACTACTGTAAATAAGAAGCCCATATAGTTAAACATAACACTTTAAAAATATTCATTTATATTAGACACATCTAAATTCTAACTCTGCTAACCATAAAACATTTGGGGCTACATGCAAAATATATTTTACAAAAAGTCCATTCTACTGGAAAGGGTTTTTCTCTTTTCTTTTAAATGCATGCCTTTCTTAAGCAATTCTTGGCCATCCAGAAACTACCACCTATGGGGCTGTATTTTATAGAATTGAGAAAACGTAACTGAAAAACAGTAAATGAAATATTCTAGTTATATATTCTTAGGGGAGCTAATAAGTCCTTTCTATTGATATATAGCTTAGCATTACAAATAGAGTAAGATAATTACTCTATAGCTAAAATAAATTATTCCAATTTTATTTTCAATATACATGTCATTCTAAAGTGTTACTGCTGTGGTTAAAAACAGCCATGAAAATTAACTATATTTAGTCATGTAAGACTATCATGGCTCACTTTACTGCATGTTTTGCTTATAAACTCTTTAATCTTCCCAATTTGAGATTAAAAATTTTTCCAATTTGAAACAAAGGTACATGATCATTTAATAACTGAACTATACGGAATTTGAGAATAAGTGTAAAAGAAAAACAAATAACTGTTCTTCCTTATTATGGCCCTTAGACAATGATTGCCATAGGCTATTAGAAGGTTTTTGGATATTTAAATATTTCAGATGTCATCTTTTTGGCCTAAATTAGTATGACCAGAATAAAATAAATTTGTCTCTTAAATAGTATTATAGGTTTAGACATAAGGAATTACAACACTAAATGATTATCCATTCCCCCCCGCCGCCTTCAAAACACAGCCTGTGATTTTTTTTATAAATAGTAAATAGATTTCTATTAGAGCTAGAATATACATCGCCTTTAACTCTACGATTATGTTTATCTCTTGATTTTTCTCTATTTAAGATTCTCCCAATTTTAATGAGTAAATGCCAAAGTTATAATCTATAGGTGTTTTATTAAACCAGTAGAGGTAGAAAGGTACTTCTAAATATCTAGGAGCAATTTTTCAACCACAAAATACCACATTTTATCAGCATAAATTAATTTATCAACTATTTTTTTTGTTTATGAACTTCCTTCTCAAGAAATTTCCTGACTTCTACAGTATACTGCAACCATACGTATTCCTTCAGAGTTTCAACAAGGTGTTCCACACTGGTATATTTAGGAGAGCTGTACACAATCTACCGTTAACATTTAACATGGTCCTACTAATCAGGCTCAGTGTTAACCTATTTAGCTTTATTTCCTGTTACTCTTCTACCCAGATCAGGTTCGACTCCCCACAAATGCACACGTCTTTGCTCCTTAAGTTCTCTACATGCATGATGTCCTTGATCATTCCCCATCTAGCCACACATGACTCATTCAATGAGACTAGTTAAAGTCTCTCTCTTTTGAAATCTTCTTCCAAACGATTTCTACTCAGACTTTTTTCGACTTTTCTAAATCATACGATAAAACACATTCTAAATTTATAACTTCTTACAGACCATTTTGATGTAAGTATATGTATACACTAGAAAATGTCAAAAATACAAACATACAGTATACTCTGGAGGCAGTAAGATCTAAGGGAAAATCAGCTGGAGTAAAATTCAGAAAGCTAGGTATATCATTTTATTTTTAAAATTGTTTATTTTAAAAACTGATAGTGTACTACGAGATGAAGAAAAACTACTTCAAATTCCAGAGGGTCAGAATCATATAGGTTATATTCTTTGAGCACAATGTAATATAAATAGGAATTAAAAATAAAGATAATTCCCAAATTAAACACTTAGGAATTTTAAAATACTGTTCTAAATTATTCTTGGACCAAAGGAATCAAAATTATATTAATAGTGGGAATATGAGATCTCAAAACCTAAAGGACACAGCCAGATTGGTAAAGGAAAATTCCAGCTTAAGCAATACAGAATAACATTTACTTCAAGAAGCTAGAAAAAGAAAATAAACCAAAATAAAGTAGAAGAAATTAAATAATGTGGCAATTAGATAAAAACCATCAAAGGCATTTTCTTTCCAAAAAGCTGAATGGAAGACCAAAAAATGGAGAAATCAACAGCAGAAATAAGGAAGGTGATAATACCAAAAATACAGGGAAAAGTTTTAAAATCTATAAAAGAATAATACATAACTTTATGCCAATAAACTATAACATCTTCATTAAACAGATGATCATCTAGAAAACTATAAGTTATCAGAATTACTTTAAGAGGCAGAAAAACTGAACAGATGCAGAAAAAATATAGATAATTGAAAAGGTTGCCTAAGATTTATGCCCAATAAAGAAATCAGGCCCATTCTGTTTCAGAGCTGTGCTGTCATGTCAGATCTTCAAAGACAAGATGATTCCTATAGCTAAACTGCTCTGAACCTGAAAAAGGGGAAAGCCTCCTTAATGATTATATACAACTAGTATAATCTGATATCAAAAATTGACAAATATTTTTTAAAAAAGGAAGTATAGATCAATTTTGTCAGTAAACATAGATGCCAAGACCCACATCTTAGGGGAGCTTGTGTACATAAAAAAAAACTACCTTGTGTACATAAAGAATATATAGGAACAGATAGTGTTTACAATGATTAAAAAAAAGATAGACGAATGCTAAGATCCTTACTTTGCAAGGATTAAGGAGAAATCTGTTCAGCATCTCAAATAGATGCATTAAAAAATTATCTAAATTCCAATACCAGCCAGTTTAAAAGAAAACTCTTAACTGTAAATTTAAGAAAGTGCTTTTAAATTTATGAGAGGATCTGTAAAAAACCAATACTACACATTCTATTTAATAATAAAACACTAGAAACATTCACATTACACTCAGGAACTAAACAAAGGAGTTTACTACCATTATTTTGTTATTTATATTCTGAAAAGGCTGGTAACATAATAAAACCAGAAATAAGAAATAAGTATAATGGAAATTATCCCAATAATGAGATAGTTATTGGGAGGCAGTTTACTGAAATAATCAAAAGAATCAACCAAAAAATTATTAGAAAATATAAAGGGTTCAATAAAATAATTGGATACAATATAAATACATAAAAGTAATTAGTTTTTCCACCACCTACCCTACCAATAATTTGGTATTAAAAGTGAGGATAAACAACTCAATTCACAGAAATAATTTTTATATATCTAAGATTAGATTAAAAAAGAATGTATAAGACCATTATGAAGTAAAACTATAAAACCTTACTTAAGGACATAAGAGAGGACCAAAAAACTGAAGATTCATATCATGTTCCTTTCTGAGAAGACTAAAAATACTGAAAAATATAATTATCCACCTCACTGTAACTTAATATAATGCAAGTACAATCAAATTCTGAAAGGATTTAAGGAGACAAGTTGCAGTTGGTTAAAAATTATCAAAAAATAAAAAATGAAACTTGCCAAACTTTCCATTTATAAAAGAAAAAAAATTAAGAGGTGTTTCTACTACAAAATATATTACAAATAAATGGTCCATAATGTAAATAAGTGTAATGTTCAAAAATAGAAAAATGATCAATGGAACAGAGAGACCCAAAGAGATCCATTTATAAATGGGATTTAATATACAATACAGTGTTTTAAGTCAGTGTGCAAAGAATGCATTAGGCAAAGTGTTATTAGTCATGATACGTTTGGACTTTTTGGATATTTCTCTATTTGGAGAAAACTGAAATCTCGTATCTGGGAATCAAACAATAAAAATCATTAAAGTAACAAAGATTTGCATAATTTTAGAAGTGATCATATAGTCTCAAATCCATTAAGGAAATATTGCTATATTTTATAAGATTAAAAACATTATGTACAGTTAAGACACCAAAAACAAATTTAACGATAAATGACAAACCACAAAATACAATTTTCAAATTATAGATGAATCAAATTTCTTAGCAGATCAGATGCTCATTTAAGTTAAAAAAAGATAAAAACAAAAAAAGTGTGCAAAAAATGGACAGGCAGTTAACATAAGAAATACCAACTGCCAAAAAATTTACAGAAAGATACTTAGCCTAACTAAAGATCAAAGATACATAAAATAATGGGATTACCCTTTTTATATCATTTTGTCAGCTAAGCATCAATGACAGTACATTGGAAATTCCACTACGCTATGTTCACATGAGTTTTCAAATGATATATGTACAAGAATGTTCACAAAAATACTGGAAATGACCTAAACCAGCAACAAAAATGGTAATGATGAATTTAATAAAAGTTACAATTTGTGAGTGTTCTTTATGTGACACTGACACTTTATGTGATAGACACTGTCCAATGATGTCTACATGGATTATCTCATTTAATTCTCAAGATAACTTCTCATTTATAAATAAAAAACAATGGCCATGATAATGTCAGTAAATTGCCTAAGATCACACAATTATTAAGTGATAAAGCTAGAATTTAAACCCAGGCATCTGAACATAGAGCCTTTGCTAGTAACAGCTCGCCTGGGACAGAACTTTCTAACCTAGGCCATGAATAAGCTGTAAGAATTCTGAGATATTAATCCCATCAGCCTTTACGGTGGCCAGATCCATCACTAGATCCATCCATGTTTGTCATAACAAGGAAAAAACTGGAATGCCCTGCTCTAAAAAAATGTTTAAGTAAATTTTGGTAAGCTCAACAGGAAATAAAATGTACTTATGAAAAACAATACATCTACAAATCATGACATGAATAATCATCTACCACATTACATGAAAAAAAAAACTAGAAAAAGAAAAGATAGAAAGAGCATACTTCTATTTTTATTTAAATTATAATGTACGGATGAGTACTGAATGTCAGTCTCATTTATCTACCTAAGAGCATATACAAGAAATAATCAATGGAAGCTAACTGTGGAGTGAAAATTAAAAAGTGAGAGAGAAATGTTTTCATTCTATGTTTTGGTATATGTATATTTTATTAGTTTAAACATCGCTTTCTCTAAGAAGCCCTCTAGATAACAGCTCTGTTTTTCCATTATAAGGTCTCTTTCCACAAACTGCTCCTTTAACATACTAATTATGACTCTAATTAGTGTTTGCTTCCCCCTAGAAAATAAGCTTCATTAAGGCAGGAACTCAGTCCATCATTTCCCCAGCTATATTCATTGGATTTAGTACAGTACCTTGATATAAGCAGGTAATACCTTTTGAATATGCCCATCAACAGAATGGAAAAAAAAATAGTGTAGTCATACAACAGAATACCATAAGAGAATGAACAAATTCTAACTATATCCAATAATATATATGAAGCTCCAATCATGTTCCTCAGTAAAAGCAGCCAGACACAAAAGTACCTATAGTAAAAGATTCTAGGTATACAAAGTTCAACAAACTTACATTGTTAGAAGTTCAGATAACATCTACTTTTGGATAGGGGGAAAGTGTAATTCATAGAAAGAAGAAACAAAGGTAATTTCTAGAATACTATAATGTTCTATTTCTTGGCCTGGTTGATAGTTACATGAGTATGTGCACTCTGTGATAATTCACAGAGCTGTAAACTCAAGAACTGTGTTCTTTTCAGCATGTTTTACAACTTAATAAAAATATTTTTATAACTACTGAATAAACAGAGGGGTAATAATAATAGGCATTTTTAAAGTAAAAAACAAACTAATAAAGTTATGTCAACTGGGAACAATTGTTATGAAGCAATGAAATAACCAGTAAGGAAAAAAAGTTTCATAATATAGAAGTGTTACTGCTTCATTAAAATCCTAAGGGCACTTTAATAGGTACAGACAAAAAAAAAAAAAATACAAAAAAGAAATTTTAATGTCTTTGAAAGTAAATGAAAAAAGTTATACTAATCCCATGATTATAATTATGATGTGACCCTCCCACTCCCACCCCTGTACATATACATACAGGCAACTAGTACTTTGAGAATATTATTCCTTTTTTTCCTTCTGGCTTTTATTTTTTGCTCATCACAGTAGCCTTGTACTGACTTTCCCTGGATTTTGTTTTTACATGACAGAAACTTCTGCCTTTAAGCCGCTATGATTTGGGGACTTTCTGTTAACAGTGAAAACTAATCTTAATAAATAGAGTCACAACTTGGGAAAAGGACTTAGGTAAATGTCTTTTCTCATTTGTTTTTCCAGATCTGCCTGCCTATTAACTCTTTAATATTCTGTGTACAGGGGCAGACTCCCATGTGGGAGGGCCTGTGGTTGAAATAGGAACTGTGACTGACTGGGTTGGTAACCCTTCCTAATTTAAAAGTTAATTCTTAGCAAATCCACTTACCCAGCTAGATGTAAGTTTCATTTCCCAACTTATCTTTTTATCAGTAACAAAGAGAACATTTTCATCACATGGTTTTACTACTAGCAAACATACATAACATTTTAAAAATTGTTGATAATAATGCATAAGGAAATCCATATACAGAAGTACTTAAACATGCAGAGTTGAAAAACTTCTTCTCACAGCCAAAAAGCTAATATAAAATAAACCCAACAAAGTTTTTTTGGG
Organism: Phocoena phocoena; assembly: GCF_963924675.1. Taxonomy (NCBI): domain Eukaryota; kingdom Metazoa; phylum Chordata; class Mammalia; order Artiodactyla; family Phocoenidae; genus Phocoena; species Phocoena phocoena. The sequence continues at coordinate 118,684,846 of NC_089222.1, read as the reverse complement.
TAATGTGACAGGATAGAAGAAAATAAAAACAAAACTCTTTCCCTCAACTTATAATAAACTAAGCATTAAAAAGGAAGAAAATTAAAACTATATTATATCTGATTTAGGGAACATAGGAAGACAAAAGGAATCATATGTTAGATTCTGTGCTATGTATATATTTTGTGATTTAAATACTGAACATCAATAATGATTAGAGTCAATTGCCAAGAACATATGGAACAATCAAAAGGTCAACTGCTGTAAAAGGAACCAAAAGTCTGTCAAAAGACCTATAACCAAAAAAGGGGCTAAGCTCACTATGGTTTTACGAGTGAGTTCTAGTTTACTCTTATGGAACAGTTAACTCCTATGTAAACTACACTAGAGTTAAAGAAAAACAGGAGAGCTCAAATCCATTTACTAAATGAATTTAGTAAATGAACTTAATAAGCATGACATCAAACCTGAGGAAGACAGCCCCCAAATAAAAACTTAGAGCAATTTTTTTATTAATATAGAATGCAGAAAGCCCAAATAAAAAGCTACTGAGTTAAATGTAAATAGGGTATTTTTAAATTCATGAAATAAAAATTTATTAAGAAAAGTATTTTAAGAAAATATTCCAGAAAATTTATAATACCTTAGGTTGAAGAAGACTTTTTGTATAGCAGTGAAACTCCAGAATCCAGAAAGGAGAAGAAAGACAGTATAGATATCACAGTATTTTTAAAACTTCTTTATGGAAAAAGGTACCATAAACTAAATTCAAACAGAAATGGCAGACTGGGAAAAAATACAGGACGTACATCCACAGAGAGAGTACTATGTACATCTATACCATAGAATACTAAATGCAGGTGGTGTAGATAATGTGGTAGATATATTGTCTTAACTTTAAGAATACCCACAATATATTTCTGAGTGATATAAGTTACAAAATAATATGAAGAGTAAAAGTTAAAAAATTTCTCTATATATGCATGTTTTTAAAAACAAAAGGAAAAAACCAGAAAGGTTATACAAATGTTAGAAGTGGTTACAACAGGGCAGAAGCAGACTGTTGTTATTAGTTTTACTTAAGACACCTCTATATCACTGAATGATTGCATTTGTATACGTTATTTTTGTTATTTATATGACAAATTTTCTCAAATTTTATATTATCAGCTAGAACTTTCCAAATGCTAATCATTTACCTATACCAAAAGTATACATTAATTATAAACTGATAATGTTCACCTACATATTCCTCAATTACAGATAGATGAAAATATACACAAATATAAACTTCAGAGATTTTGTGCTGCTTCAAAATCAGAGGGTATATTTAAAAAGACAAATATATGAGATACAGAAAATACACAAAGGATAAGATGCAAAGGGCATCCCCAAAGTGATGATGAAAGGAGATCCCAAGACATCAGTTATATACCAGGAATAAAGGAAAACCAATGCAAACTGGAGCAGGTCATAAAGCTCCAGAATAGAATTCCACAAGAAAATAAAGCTGACAAAGAACAGAGCAAAAAGCTAAGCAAACAAAAAACAGAACAACCAATTCCAAGGAAAATGAAAGATGAGGGAAAAGAAGTAAAAGTAATAATATGTATGACTTAGTTCAACCCTGAGTAGCACACAAGAAATAATAATACAAGCTGAGAATTCTGAATTAATCAAATGACAAGATTCTTATACACATATTGCGTGTGTGTGTGTATGTTGATGGAGGGATGAAAACTGTATGTGCTGGTGCGTGTATATGGGGCAGGAGAATAAAGAGGGCTCATCATTCACGTCCCATGGTAGGGAATTCAACAGGAAATGTGTAAACTAAGAATCACAAAATCACAAGCACTCTACTTAAAGATATAGAATTAATGCCAAAAGGATTTGATGAAATAACTGAAAGCTGTTACCAGAGCTGGGGGTGGGAGGGATATGATGTGACTACTGTTGTTTGTAGTATGTATAATTAGTTGGCTCTTTAAAATATATGCAGGTATTAATTTAATAAAAGTTAAGTTTCCAGTTCAACAGGAAAATAGATAAAGATACCCAACTTGACAAAGATGACAATGGTACTATCAATGACAGATAACTTCCATAAGAAACAGAAGAAAACTTTTGAACACACATATTTAGTGTTTTCTAAGAAAAGAAATGTAGACTGCCCGGGAATAAGGATTAATTTTTAAACATAAAAGTTGTTTTTCTTTTCTTTCTTTCTTTTTTTTTGATAAGAGTAGTTTTCAACCTCTCTCATGGGATCTTAACAGAGTGAACAACTCATCTTGGGACCAGCCTGCCAGAACTTCAACAGTTTAGCACCTAAGTCCTATATCCCAGGAAACCCTTCAGTCCCAGGCATACCAGGATGATTGGTCACTCTAATTCTAACCAGTTCAAAAGTGTTTATTGATATAAGGCTACTAGTCACAAGGCCTTTGTTTATACTATATACCGAAAGAAACACTGAAAACAAGCAGTTTCTTAAAGACTGCAGTGAATGGTGTTATAGAACATTAAGGGAAAATTTTAGATTTTAAATGTCAAGAAAGGGAACATGTAGCTTTGTTGAAGTGAACTATACCTCAATAAAGCTGTTTTTTTTTTTTTTTTTTTAATAACAAACACTAAAAGGGGCCGGGGGGATGGTAAAGTAATGAATTGGCTTTGGTTAACCTAAAGAAAGTGACAAACCAAACACAGCGTTTTCATCCTTCAAATATATAAGAACAAATAATAATGTAATCAAAACATTAGATCTGGTATTAGAGGGAATAAAGATTTAGTCATGGAATAATGCATCAGCTCGATGGTCTCAAGTCTTGAAATGACAAGGATATTAAAATTAATTATGGAGAAAACAAGAAATATAAGATAATAAATGAATGCATCATTTTAGAAACAACTAAATGAAGAAATCAATTTAGTATGAAATGATAATAAAAGTAAAGAAAAATATTGTAATATTGACTAACAGTATTACCAGAGGAGAAAATAAACTATTACCAGAAGCATTTATTCAGTTCCTATTTTTGCCCATCAATACCCTTTATTTGCTTCAAATACAAATACAATAAATTTCTGCTAACAAATCAGAGGTGTACTATTAGGATAACTCAGGTAAATTGCTTTGTTTTTAATTATCTGACTCTAAAAAGAACAATCAGTCTTAGATTCATGCATAAAAGAAACCCCTAGAACATTATGTGGCCATGATCAGCCATGGATAGGAAGAGAGAAGGTATACAGGAAAACAAATTTAATTCAAGGAAATAAAACGTTTTAAGAAGTTTATTTAAAAAATAAATAAATAAAATGAAAATGTTCATTGTACCTTAAAGAACCCTGCTTCAGGGCCACACCTGTCATATACATTCCTGGATTTACCTATCGCCATGATAATACCTTGCATGTTCGGTGTCATCATGATCTGCCACAAGGGATTTAAAGTAAGAACTTTTGAATGGTTATCATAAAAAAAAAATCAAAAAACCAAAATAATTCCTTTACATGCAAGTTAAAAGTCCTTTGTTTTTACATGCATGTTAAAAGTCCTTTGTTTTTCACTATTTATAAATCAAACGTTGCACTTTTTTGTAGCAAATGTGATCTGATATGCATATAAGTATCTCGAAATCTTCCATACAGGGCCACAGTTAGCTGACATCGTGCCTTTGTACGAAGTGCAAAAAGGCATACTGTCTGAACTGAAGAATTTTTTAAAAAGGCACCCCCTTCTTGACAGACAATTTAGAAAAATGTGCTGCTCTCTAAGAGCACCATTTAGAAAAAGCAACACTTTTTATTAAAAAAGATGCCTCTTCTTTAAGGCTCGAGGAACTCAGCATTAGCTCAATTCCAACTCCACTTCTGCCAGTTGGCCCGGCACCCCTGCCTGCATAACCATACAGTCTAAATATCTAAGCAGCAGCCCTGTACCCATATGACTTCTTTTTAAAAGTTACAAGGCACATGCACTGTTAAACTACCACTCCAACGAATTAAAACAAACATATACACAAAACTCCGCCAAGAGCACAAGCACTTGCACAAAAGGTAGTGTTAAATGATTAATCACAATTCTACTTTTCTAAATGCCAGAAGGCTCACCCTAAAACAAGCACTAAGGTGCCTGATCAACAAATTAACATTTTTACTAAAAACATGCCAGTTTCCATCATCTGCAAGCACCAACATGGGAACAGTTAAACAGAAAAACGTACTGCTATTAAGTACTAAATATTTAAGTATTTCTTTGTCTTCATAATAGTTTATTATGTACTATGCCATTTTGTATAATGGACTTGGGCAACTGTGGACTTTCGTATCTGCTGGGGACAGGGAGGGTACTGGAACCAAGCCACCGCGGATACCAAGAGATGACTGTATTCTTAAATGTTTGTATTTTAAAATATCTGCAAAGTGAAACAACTCAAGACACTATGAAGCTATCATATTAGAGCAATAAAGAGACTGCATCCAATACCTTTGATTCACTGAATCTATTACCCATAGTATTTATTTTGGAGTACACACTGACAGTTGCAATATACCTAACATTAACTGCTTCAGAAAATCCTTCTGGCCAGTTCCTGACTCACAAACCTGCTTCTTATTCTCTTTACGGCCCATGCTTTCTTACAGTAGCACAGTAATAGTAATGTCTTTATGACACTTCTGATTTTGCTGATTAACTCATATAAGAGTTTAATTATAACCTTAAAGTAAGTCTGAAAAAAACATTACTTGGAAAAAGCTATTCAATATATTCAATTCTCATCCATGCCAGTAAAAACTAACAAATGATAGAATCCAGGGTCTGTCTTTTCTGTTGTTACTATTCAGAAACAGCTTTACTGGCCCCCTCTCAAATACAGAAAAGATCAAAACTGAACAGTGTAAAGAAAAACGTGGTAAAGGGGAAAAAATATCTGATGGGATCAGGACAACAGCAATTTTCATCTGGATTCCCAAGAACCATATCATGGGAAACAAAAATGCCTCCATACTGTTAGAAAACTAAGTAGATGAGAATTAACAGTGGAGCAGTAAGAAGAGATAAGATGGAGGTGCCCAGTGTATACAACACTGGTAGGCATTCGACTATGTTGATGAATCATTCAATTCAGTCACACAGAGGGTGCAGAAGAAAAAAAAACAAAACAGTTATCTATACACTAATCTGTATCTAATCTATATCTAATCAGATTGTAGGATCTTCTGGTAGGAAATGGTGGACAAAGTATTATAATCCATAATTCAAGGAAAGTAGGAAAGGAAAGTATTTTTAAGTGCTCAAAATTTCTGCTATTTAATTAAACAAACCTTATCAAAACCTATCAACCCTAGAGTAAACAAATCCTATGTCTGCACAAAAGAATTAACTCTAGCAACATAAAATTATTCTTTTGACAAATCCATAAGCTTTCTACTTAAATTTTCATTTGAAATTCGAAGTACTGTCAGCAATTGGTAAGGTAATTTCAGACTGTGGGTGGCAAAGCTGTATGTTATGCAGCAACAGACAATGTAAGGGTGCAGGCATGCCCAAAGTGCTTGCATTAAATAGCAAAAAACAAGTGGAAACAGTGCAGAGGGCTATAATAAAGGTACCTCGTCATCATAACCCCCCTCCTTTGACTCAATCATAAATTTCCCTACATGAGGAATCGCCACCTCTACAACTTGCTGGTTAGAAGGTGGTTGGCTTGTGGTATTTTCAGGTTTCTGCAGAAGAAAATCATTAGTGTGAACATTAGAAAAGAGCACAATGGAAGCACTCAGTTTAAGTGCATAGACTCTTGATCCTTTTAAAAATACCTGCATTTTTTTAGCATGAAATGAAAACATCTAAAACTGAACACTAAAGCAAATGCATTAATCAGGTAATAATACAAGATTTCCAGCTTTCACTTTGCATCTCAAACACTATATTAAATTTTAATTTTTTTTCCCACAAAGCATCTTCAAATTCTTGAAAATAGTTAATACTGAAGTTGTATTTCCTACTGCTGTCTCTACAGGTGAAAGTTTTATTTACTTTTTTATTTTTTTTCCTGTACGCGGGCCTCTCACTTTTGTGGCCTCTCCCGTTGCGGAGCACAGGCTCCGGACGCGCAACTCACTGGCCATGGCTCACGGGCCCAGCCGCTCCGCGGCATGTGGGATCTTCCCGGACCGGGACACAAACCCGTGTCCCCTGCATTGGCAGGCAGACTCTCAACCACTGCGCCACCAGGGAAGCCCTTATTTACTTTTTTAAATTCTAATAACTCCACAAAGCCTTTCTAGATATCTCCATCAAAATAAGCTATGACCTCCTCTGAATCCAGGAGAGTCTATAAGTTTTCTTTCTTATGATTTTACCTTTCTATCCTTTCTAATAATCGATTGTATAGCCACTTAATATCCACACTCTACTGTGTTTAAACCCACTCGGTCGCAGCCTATGAGACCTAGTACAATATATTTACATCATGAGTGTCCAGTGAATTCTTGTTTTGGGGAAAGCTGCTAGAAAGTGATATCCATTTTTAAAAACTCAGATTCTTCTTCTTTTCTTTGTTAACAAATTCTAAGAATTTCACTAACCCAAACTAATGGAATGGAAGCCAGTGTGAAATACAGAAAGTTCACTCAAAGACACTAATATGGGGCTTCTCTGGTGGCGCAGTGGTTGAGAGTCCGCCCGCCGATGCAGGGCACACGAGTTCATACCCTGGTCCGGGAAGATCCCACATGCCACGGAGCGGCTGGGCCCGTGAGCCATGGCCTCTAAGCCTGCGTGTCTGGAGCCTGTGCTCCTCAACGGGAGGGGCCACAACAGTGAGAGGCCTGTGTACCACAAAAAAAAAAAAAAAAAAAAAAAAAAGACACTAATATGGTTCATTCAAAACACTGTTCAGATTTCACAAGGATCTTACTTTACTGAATGGATTTATAACTAGCATATTCACTATTTACCTACAAACAAATTCCAGAAGTACTTAAGGTGCTTGAAAGCAGCTTGCTTAAGTAATTTCAAATTGCACCATAAAAATTTCCCTAAGCAAAGATGAACTTTACTTTTGACATCAAATAAACAGAAAATTTTAATAAAAACAGAGTGGTTTTACGGCAGTTTAAAATACAGGTAAATTTTAGTGATGTGAAGATTTTCTGAATATTCCAAAGTACATATGCAGAAAAAGTTTAACTGAACAATAAAACAAGAATAATGGCCAAGACCGGCATTGCTTCCTTTAAAAGAAATGTTATTTTTAACCATAACATTTTCAGAAAAGCTTTCCTCGTTCTGTTTGAGTCCTCAATTTTTCAAGAGGAAGCAACCAACCTGCATGGTTGTCATGATCTTGAGAGCTAATATTCAGCTAACCCAAAACCTGACACATTAATTGTTGTTCTATAAATGATAGGTATTACAAATATTATACTATTATGCTTCTTGAAATTGCTTATACCGGAATAATCCTAACCCAATATTACTACTTACAGAGATAAGCTTGGTCTATGACATTTAATTAAGGATTTTTAATCCTTCCAGCATTTGAGAGAGGAAGAATTGTCCTACTTCTCCATTCACAAGAGTGAAATATAAGCAGGTAAACTAAGAAATTTGTCTTAACTTTTGGTGAAAAATTTCTCATAAGCAAACCAACCCAAAACAATACTATATTAAGAAGAAAAAATACAAATTTAAGGCAACTAGCAACCAGAAAATGTATTCCTTAGAATACTTATCCTTAAAAAATGACATGTTTCCTTTGAAAAATAACTGCACTTAGGAAAAATAAATGTTCTACAATCCTTTCCAGTTGCCACAGAAGAGTTTCAACAGCAATAACACTAATTAATTATTTGGGTGAAAGTTAAGAAAGGGAAGAAATTTTGGGCATATGTAGTTATTCTGTGTCCATCAAGGTTAGATATCCTAAAGTACCATAAAAATTTTTCATATAAAGAATTTTAGGGTTCACTGAAGTACATTTATCTTTTCCTTTTACTGTCAGGTCCCGTATGAACACCTTAACAAAGGCTGAACTTGAAAAAGATTAAAGATAAGTTCCTCAGTTAATAAGTTGTAAAAATAATTAGAACACAAAGATTTTTATTAATTGCCTGAATCTATTAAATACATGATTTTTTAAAAAGGTGGTCCCATAAAAGGGTGATTAGAAAGCTATATATCTTCAACCCCTTTGGCTCCCTTAATATGCTCATACCATTTTAACCTACTAACTTATGGGGAATCTAGTCTAAAGAAATAACCAGAAATATGGGAAAAGTTTTATTTTTAACAGCCTATTTATAATAATGTAAAAGTAGAAATCAATAGATAAGGGGGAATAAGTAAGAATTTAATCACTTAATGGAATACTATTCAACCATTAAATGTTTTTTAGTTTGTAACATGGGGAAATGGTTATGTTCAGTGATTAAAAGAAGAAAAGTTAAGATATAAAATTTTATATACAGTAGTAACTCAATTACAAAAATAAATCCCAAATCTGTATATAAAAATAAGAATGAAAGAAAACATACCAACTTATTAAGTGATTAACTTTGGGTAGTGGAAATATGCATGCATGATTCTTTCTTAGAGTCTACTTTTTTGAATTTTTAAATTTTCTAAAATATTTCACTTAAAATGAAAGACATTCTTCTAAAAAGCAAGCTGTCTAAACATTTGGAGAGTATCTCTCTATGGTTTCTGTGATTCTAAGCTTTCCAGGAAATTCTTCTTCTACTAAGGTTGGAACTTTATTGTGTATTTGTGAAATGTTTAGGATTTAAGTAACAGAAGGAAATAAAGAGAGACTTAGGGCCTACACTACATGCTAGGCACTCAAAAAAATGATCTTAATTCATCCGACAATCACCTGCATTTTATATAAAAGAAAACTAAGGTTTAGAAAAATTAAGCAACTTATTCAAGTTTGCATAGCTAGCAAGAAGTAAAATTAATATTCAAAAACCCAGGACTATTTAATCCCCAAATCTGAAGACTCTGAAATTTAGTTTCTAAGGTATACCTTTAAATGAGAAAACCCAGTAGGTGGTTACCATGATCCTAAGCAACTGACCATGAGACCAGGAACCACTGGTCAGACAGTCATGATTAATATATTCTCAGATACGCTGCAGAATTTACACAGACAACGTGGCCAACTATTGGTGCTACTCCAGAAGATATGCCAGGTAGAAAAATATTTATGCTAGCTATCATATTCCCTCAATGCCATCTTTTTTCAAGTAAAGGTGAAGCAGCAGATTGCTAGCTTATAAGATGATATCCATATGAATAAACTAATCAATCAAAATTGAAGTGCTGATTTCTACAAATTTAAATTACACATGATTAGCCAATCTAAAAAAAAAAAAAAATCATGATTCTACATTAAGCTAACTAATGCTTCCAGCTTTCTGATACCAGTTAAAAGAATGATACTTATTAACCATAATGTAGGCTCTAACAAATAAAAATCTTAATTAGCAAAAGTCCTGGCAAATTATTTTTTTTATATCAGGCAAAAATGTTTCTCCCTTGTTATCTACTCCTGTGTTTTTTCTCCCTCCCTAGGGTTTCTTCTACCATCCCCCAAGAAGTAGAAATCCCAGATCTATTAAAAGAAGCATTTTTCAGGAAGTGCTTTAGAGTTAGCAGTTCCTCATCTCAAGTTTTTTAGTCTCTAGGGACATTTGCAAAATTTGAAATGATCAAAAAAACTCTATATTAATACGTTTTTTAATGGTAAGATGATATATAATCAAACTTTTTCAAAAAGGAAATTAAATTAAAAAATAACTTCTGATTACTTTGTTCATCAAAACATAATTAACATTTTTTGGACATTCAACATTAATTGAACATTTTGGTTAATCAAGATCTTATCATATTAAAGACATCACTGTAATTAGCAGGCTATTGTTGAGATTAAATTCACTCAGTGGAAAATTATGTGTTGAAAAATTACGTGCCCTGTTCGCTTTAGCACTCTAGGAGTGGAATCTTCAAATCCTAAAATTAGCTATCACGAAACTTGTATTAGAGTTGCTTGTGCTCACTAATAAAATAAAAAATAAATGACTATAGCAACTGAATAGTTTTGCAGTATGAAACTCTTGAAACAACATCTCTCAGAATATCATATTCATTGAAACGTAATGCAATACCAATGTGCTCAACTTACTGTTATAAAAAGACACACTTGAATACTTGAAAATTAACAATAAAGGAGGCTTATAATGACAATTTTATACAGAACACAAAATATGCATAAAGTGTTTTATAATATATTTATTCTACTAATAATACTCTAACCTAGACTATCTAGTATTTTGTTAAACACAGTCCATGAAACAATGAAATTTATACCTTATATTACCAACTATTGCAATGTAGTAAGACTAAAGATGGGAGGAGGGGTTGAAAGAAAAGAAAAATAATGCTAAATTTTGTACTTCTCTTTTTTAAGTTCCAAATCAAATGACTAGTTTAGTCTATGATTATAATTTTTCATAATCTCTAACAGGAAGATAGAAACTTATTTTTTTAAAAAGAAGCATTTTAAAAATTACAGCTGAGGAAATTACAGCCTGGCAGTTAGGTGACACCTAATATCATTCATCATGTTCAAGCAAAACCGTCCTTTGGCCTGGTCTCTCCTGACTCCCAGACAGGTCATTCTCCTTATACTGCTAGGAAACCTCGTGAACACTGATGGGTATGTTCAGAGAGCTAAAAGAAAAATTCTTACCGACTGTAAAACTGTTTCAGGACTTTTATCTTCATGCTCATGTGATGCCTTGGTAATTATTCGAATAGTTTCTTCTTTCAAGTGCTTTGAGAAATCACTTCTTGATGGCTGCTCTAGATATTCTGGTTCTCCTGCTTGTGCTTCATGAGAAAAGAATCAATTGTATATCTAATATAAATCAGTGAGTCTATACTGAGATATATCTGTTATTTATTTCTCATTTGAAGTTATACAATAATTAATTTTACTTTACTTACTCAATTTAAAGTAATACATGCTTCAATATACAGCACTTCCCCCAGAATTTACCAAAAGAAAGAATCAGATCTCAGATTAGTCAAATAATTACTGAAGAAAGCACTCATTATAGTTTATGCTAAAAAATTCATAGTAAATTTCTTTGTCATGATAAGTATCAAAGTCTAACTTGGGAAAATCATGAGCATTCTACCAAAAAAAAAGAAAAAAAAAAGAGGTAGTGGGGGGTGGTTTGTACAACAATCCTGGTCTGAGTTTCTGTAGGGAGCACAGTAGCTGTTTTCCTGGACACAGTATCCTTTTTCATACTTACCTAACAAAATCCTAACCCTGAATGAACCCAACCTTCTATCTTTTCTGAACCTGTTCCTGGTAGCTGAGTGTTGTCAGAGAAAAACAATTACAACTTGCCAAACTGGTACCAATGTAAATTCAAGACTTCAAATACTACTTCTGTGAAGAACTCCTAAAGTTATATCTACTGCCTATGTTCTGAGTTCGAAACCCACAGATGCGACAATGTACTCTGAATGTCCACTGGGTATTTAACAGACTACCCCAAAATCCTTATACGACCTACAAGGCATTATATAAATGGGTCTCTGCCTATCTCTCCAACATCGCCAGGTGTCCTTTGCCCTTTACTCAAAAAGGAACACATACCAGACTTTTTTCAGCTTATCTAATACATCAGAGAAGAGGTTTACCTCCCAACTTTTGTATCTTTCCTCATTTTCTTCCCTTTGCCTGTGTGTTCACCAATTCTCATCCCCCCCCATCTAATAACTTCTATATATCCTTTTGTTTGAATATCACTTCCTTATGGAAGTATTCCTGATAACCCCATTTCTTAAAGCAGGGTTGCTCCTCCTCAACACTACTGACATTTTGGTTCAGATGATCCTTTGGTGTGGAGGATTGTCCTGTGTACCCAGGCATCTACCCACTAGATGCCAGTTGTACTGTCTCCGCAGGTGTGACAACCAGAAATGTCTCCAGTATTGTCAAATGCCGTCTGAGGGACAAAATCACTCTCAGGTGAGAATAACTGCTCTAGAGTAAACGTATACTTTCTTTTTAATAGCACTTACCACAATTGTAACTTCATTATTTTTGTTAAGTATTTGTTTCAAGCCCATATCCCCTGCTAGACTGTAAGAATCCAAAGAGCAGTGATGCTATCTCCCTTTTGTATTGCTATTTCTTCAATACCTAGCATATAATAAGCACACAATAACTTAATGGAACAAATGAATTAATAAGCTAATGAATGGATAAAAAGAAATAAGAAAGTACACTAAAATATTCTACAGCGTTACTGGGATAGGATGAGTCCTTGCTCAATCAATTGGTGGGACACGACAGGATTACTGTCAACCTTTCCAATATTTTACTAATTTAAAACTTTTCTCAAAGTGAAATATTATTCAAAAAGAAATAATGTAATTTCAACATAGATGCACGAGCATTCATTTATCCAATGAATTCTAATTAAGTGTCTAACTATGTGCCAGGCACTGGGACTCTGAGTGTGAACAAAGCAGCCAGCCCCTACCCCCATGGAATTTATAGTCAACTATGGAGAAAGTTATTAACCAAAGAATCACGCATATGAATTGTGACAATATCATAATAATACATTATAGGAATAAAATGGGGCAAGGGTAATTAAGGTTATGGGATATGAGATAAACTGACTTTTTAGCTGAAGTTAAACGGATTAGGTTTGAAAATGGAAGAATGAACAGCCCATGAAGTGAGCATAAGCTCAATCCAAAAGGCGTCTAGTGTGGCTGGATTATAGTATTACAAGAGGGGAGAGGTGGCAAGAGATGATGCAGATAGGGACAAAACGGAGGCCTTTGAGTCACAAAAGTTTTGAAGGGCAAAGCAAGTGAATAAACATTTTAAATACAATGGCAACATGTCAAGTTTAAAGAACATTATTCTGACCACACTGCAAAGAACAGATTATAGAGAGGAAAGTAAAACTAGAAGTCAATGAAAGTACTAAAAGGTACTACAGCAATACGAGCAAGAAAAGACTATTCTTTTGGATAACAGAGACAGCAAGAAAGAGAGAATTGGTTAGATTCAAGATGCATTTTAGACATAAATGTTTGGAGACTGATGTGAAGATGACTTAAATTTTGGGTATGAGTAATTAGGATAATGGGAGTGAAATATACTATGACAAGGAAAACTAAAGGAAGAAATGCTTACAATGTGTGTGATAGGTAAAGAAGTTAAAAAATGTTAAATGTCCTCATTTCTGTATTTCCTGACTTTGGACTGCAATGTTCTTTCAGTGTCCCTGTATGATGGACAAGGTTAAGAAAATCTTAACCACTACAACTCCAGCTTAGCAAGTCTTCTGCTTCTGGAAGCTTTCGTGTAAGTGGCTTAAGTCAGCTGCTCTAGGGATTAACAGAGAGAGACTTCTTGTTGATAAAGCTTTCATTACTTGTGTTTTCCCCCTTTGTCTCTTCTCACTGTAATAGATAAAACATCAGTAGTTGATAGTAGGATGTGAGCTTAATGCAATGAGGGCCAAGAAATCCATCTGGTGTGACACATGTAAGCCAGGGAAACCTGGACAATGTATGTAAATTAAGTCCTTAAGAGAAAAAGTAATTTTATCTGATCGACACAGTCAGATACACCTTAGGTCCCCAGCGTCAAGGTTTCCTTCCACATAGGGATGAGTCCAAAAACCTTATGTGATGCTTAATGATTCTGCCTAAATGTCATATAAAACTATTTCCTCTAGAATTTTCCCTGTGTAAATATCTTCCAGGGAACTTATTTGAGTGGTACTGTAATCACAGTAGGTAAACCTATAAGGATTTGAGTTCTGGGAGTTTGGAAACAAAAACCCAAACTTCATTCCCAACATGTTTGTTGAGCATATGCCATTTTTAGTACCGAGCTAGGTATTAACAATGGTTAAAAAAAAAAAAAAAAAAAAAAAAAACAGAAACTTTACTCACTTTAAGGAACTCTCAACAAAATCAGATAAATGTATACTCCATTACAACACGAAGTACTGAATGCAATAACAGACTTATGCACAAGGTCCTACAGAAGCATCGTGGACCTAATACACACACTTGGAATGATGCTGCAGGCTAAGAAAGGAGGAATGTCAACTGAGCTGAGTCTTGAAGGATTTGTAGAGAAAATTATCTTGATGAGAAACAAGATGATTCCAGGCAGAAGGAATAGCATATGCAAAGGCACTGTAAGGACAGATAAAAGATTAATAAAATCCTTGCTATTAATGAGCCTTTACACTGGTAATCAAGATGAAATATAACATAAATTTGGTAGTGAGAACAGATTGGGACTAGAATAGAGGAAAAAAGGTAATAATTGCTACAGGGGTAATTAGGGGGATTCATAAAGATTTGGGGATATGAGGAAAGTCTTAAAATGGATAAAATTTCAAGAATAGTGAGGATAAGAGGACATTTTCCAAATGAAGGATACTTCATGAGCAAAGCATTAATGACAGGAAAATAACCTACAAGCAAGAATAATGGGGAATACCCTGGCTTAGATGAAACACAGAATAGTAGTCTTGGAAGAATTACAAGGGAGTCAGATTATAATAGAGGGTCTTCATAAAAAAGGAAAGAGGTTTTAGCTTCATTTTGTCAAACCAGAAGAGTAGAAAACATGTTCACTAGAACAAACAAATAACCAAAGGAGGAAAATAAAAGGCTCTTTCCACTACCTAGACATAAGCACTATTAATATTTTTAGTATTATATATTCCAGATTTTACCTACCCAAATTTTTTTAAACAAAAAGTTATACTGAATATGCTGTTTTTAACTTAATATAACAAACATTCTTCCTGTCGATACAATTTTTACTGGTTATACCGTGTTCTTCTGTATAAAGGGCTCATACAACTAATATTTTACCATACATTTAGGCAATTTCCATTTCTTTGTTAAAAACAACATTAGGACAAAACATCTGGCTCTTTTATGTTTTTTGCACACACAATAGTTTTTGTTCATCCTGTAACCCTATAGAAGTCTCACGCAACAGTTTTTGTTCATCCTGTATCCCTATAGAAGTCTCATCCCTGCTAGCCTATATAAATGGTAAGAGCTCAATAAACAGAGACCACGCTGTTTCCTTTATGCACTAACTGGCATTTTATGTACTAACTGGTCCCACAGTTATTAGTGTTATTGTTCAGGCTTCAGCTTGAAATACGGCTGGTGATTACTTATGTGACATTTGTTACTCTTAATTCCTGGAAGTCTTCTTTGGTTACCTACCTGCAGCTACAAACTCCTAAACACACTCATTTCACCGTGAATGACTAGTTCTCTGTAGAGGTATAAAATGTCCCTGTACCTGGAGTATCTTTCTAATCATTTATTTAGTTTATGGATGCTTCACTGAGATTTTTGGATGGCTATCCTCCACATAAGATATTTTCCAGCCACATAAGATATTTTCCAGCCATGTTCTATGTTGATAATAGAACTTATTCATTCACCTATTTGGCTGTTATATAAAATCCAACATTCTGAGAGTACTCAGAACTTGCTCCTTTAGTCCACCTCCATGTTGAAGTAAGGGGTTGGGAGGACCTTGGGGGTGTTCTATGCCTGTTTCCTGGTTATGGTCTCTAGCATTTTAAGAGTCAACTTGACAAGCAATTGACTTTCTGTTAAAGCATAAGGATCTGCTCTCTAATCAACTATTTAAAAAAAGAACAACAACTCATATCTTTCAGAAGTATTTCATACCTTAACTTACTAATGAGTCATACTTATTACATGAACATTTAGAACAATATTTAAAGAGTACTGCATCAAAGAATAGCTGTCCATTTTTCTTACAGAAATGTATTTAAAATCAATGATTCCCCAAAAACAGCCTATAAAGAGCCATGCTAAGCTGGCTGCATAGAATCATCACAGAAACAATTTTAAGACTTCAGATTCCTAGGTGGCACCACAAACAGAATTCTCAGCAATGTGGGGAGTAGAGGCTTAGGAACCAAAGTTAAACCTAAAAATTATCCAGGATAGAGCTATATCTGCACAACATACTTTTAGCCTTCTTCCCTAATGTATAGTTATTTGGGCTATCCTTTTTTTTTTACATATACATCTTTACTGGAGTATAACTGCTTTACAATGTTGTGTTAGTTTCTGCTGTACAACAAAGTGAATCAGCTATATGCATACATATATCCCCATATTCCCTCCCTCTTAAGCCTCCCTCCCAATCCCACACCTCTAGGTGGTCACAAAGCACCAAGCTGATCTCCCAGTGCTATGCAGCAGCTTCCCACTAGCTATCTATTTTACACTGGCTATCCTTTTTAAATGGTTGCATCCCCATACACTGAGGATCACCCCTAGGAAACTCATTATTGCAATTTCCATAGGGAATGAAATCAAATCAGAAAATATTCAAGGGGCATCAACCATTTGTCATTTATTATGCTAGATTCTGGAGATCTAAATAAGAACATCACCTGGTCCCTGTTTTAAAGGAACTTGAAAATATTGAGGATATTGTTCATTCTACCAGGTCTGACTCTCAGGAACCAGCTGTACTTTCCTGGAATATCAGCTTATTTTTGACTTGTAGACCATTTGGTCTACAAGTCAAAAATAAGGTCATTTTTGTCAAAAATGAGGTCATTTTTTGGTTTCAGCTCCTTTCTTTTTGTTTTTAAAATCCGAGTATGTTATATATATTGTAAGGACTTCAAATAGTTTTTGAGTAAGATATGGGTAACACAAGCAAAACAGGCAAAGCTCTCTCTCCTTCAGAATAATTTGTTTTATATATACAGCCTAGAGCCATGCTGCTTAACCACAGGTACACCTCAGAATTATCTGAACATCTTTTTAAAAATATATATTCTGGACCCTTCCTCCACTGATTCTGAGCCCAGTAAATCTTAGGCGGTATGTCCTGTTTATACTCAGAAAAAGTCCCCCAGGTAATTCTGATGTATCGATATATACCGTGGTAAAAAACCGTTGGCTAAATCTCTAAACATAAGTGTTAAGGTAAGTTTTCTTTTGCAGTAGGTAGGTTAGGGAGGTAGTGTGAGATGGACTAAAGAATACTTTTCTATCATTTATTATTTAGTTTCAGTAAGACAATGAATCGTGTGGGAGAAGTGATGCCTACGGATTTCTTCGTCACCTGTTAAAGAAGAGGAACAAATACTCATTTAATTAATACTATATAAATTAATATTCTTATTTGGAATATCACCCTTAAGAAATTGGATTTTAATGGTTCTTAGGTTACAGCTTTACTGAAAAGATTTGCAGGGAGATAAAAAAAATCACTCTGATGGATTTTATAAACAGGATTTCCTTGTATTACTTCCACTAGTCACTCATAATCCTAGTGCACACCTGAGAGATTTAAACACAGGTTCTCTTTGACAGTCTGAAAGTATTATACCAAATTAAACAAATTACTTTGAAAACTGTGAGGAGAAACAGGAAAAAGATGGCATAGGCATTAAAGTAAAATTTCTCTACTTATGATAGGATGTTAAGTGATTCCAATGAACACTATAATAGATTCCCTTATTCAACTGTGGTATGTTAAATTCTCCTGTAACAGAAGATGGATTTCTTAATATGATATGTAAGATAATACAGTAATAGAAACCAATCTTTTAAACAATAATCTCACCCCCAAATTTATAGATTTAGAACATTCTATTTCTACTAACTCAAAATGCATATTTCTAGCAATCCTATACAGGACACAATGTTTTCTACTGAGGCAGTATTGTCACTGCTTTCTGAAAACCCAGTCTGGAAGATAACTATCATAGTAATTACATATGAATTGACCTTTCCATCTCTTTATTTTTTAGTTATTCTGGCTCCTTTCAGAAATACATCTGTATTTCTCTTCAAGTTTTTTTTTTTTAAATACTAAAGAGGGACATGAACATATATGCCCAATACCTACTGCTGAATTTTTTAAAACTTACAAAACACCATATAAAGTGTACAATAGGAAGTATTGATCAGGATAAAAAGGGTGTGGAGCATACACACATGTGGCCTTTTCATAGCGAGGGAATATAAGATGACAAATGTAAATGATGGGGAAAAGTTGGCTAGTCCTGTCAGACAGGAATATTAGTGGGGAATATGTATTAGTCTGATTTAGTAAAAATAAAATGTGTTAAGTCTGTAAATTTAGATAGTCTTGTGAGAAACAGAAAAGATGGAAAAGAGTATAGAATTTAATATTTTGATGTTACAAAATATAACTGAGCCAAGAATAATAGGGTTGGAGCTTAACCAATGACTGGAGCACTCACCTTCATCTGAGTGCTTAGGTGCCACTATCACGCCAATTGTGCAGCCCTGTCCTCCCACTAATAAGATAAGAAGAGCCATGTGCAACTGGAGCACTTAAAAATTAAGCAAAGAATAACAGAGAAGCTCCATCTTGGGGCAAGTTCTAGGGAGTAATTTGGAAAGGATATGTACAGAAGACAAGGGATGAAATCACAAAGAGATGGAACTGACTCAAAAATGAAAGGAACTGTAACATAGTTACTACACTGTGATTTGAACTCAGAAACCTCTTGATATCTACTGAGCTATTTTACTTCCTACTAATATGGACAAAGTTACTATAATGAAACTGCATTGTTGTGAACTATAGAGTTTCACCTGTTCTAAACAGTGGCCCTTGATGTACAGGAAGAAAGTACAGTCCTCGTCTGGTAGAGCTCACCAGAGACTACAATGGTGGTATCCAGATATACTGTACTGCATTTCTGTATCAATATGTTGGTACCTTTGTTGGTATAATACCATTATCTTGGTCTTTTAAAAATTCTGAATCGATGTCACTTAAAATCAAGATCAAGGACTCAACTATTCAATTCATATGAGAACAAGTTCCAAGTCTGGAAAGATCTGTGCATGCCTACATCAGTCACCATACCATATTGTGGTATTACAAATCTCTCATTGAAAGAATAATTCCTTCTAAAGTTCAGATGATAATGCTGAAAACTACCTAGGTAAAGCTACATGGGAATCTGTCTATAAAAGATGAAATTAAACAAACACCTAAAATGCTTTCTTAAAAAATAAAAACAAAACACACAGATCTTACAAAAAAAAAGGGTGATTCAAAATGATCCACTCAGAGTTATTTAAAAAAAAAAAAAAGAGAAAGAGACAAATGGGGTTAAGGAAGTTATCTATTTAATTTATCTCTTCTCATTTCCCCAACCACTAAACAGAAAGAGGACCTTTCCTACAGTACAAAATGTCATCCTAAAATATTTTGACAACTTAGTGATGAGATTAATCTTAAAAAAAATCATTAGACATTGTATTTTCAGCTTTGCTAGAAGATACTTTTGCACAGTGTTATTCTTAATATTTTATTGATTTTATCACCTAATAATTGTAGAATGTTTAATATTTATATTTTTATACACTTATCTTCTCATTTGTTTTACAGATCTATACAGATTTTTGCTTGGAATATATTAAATATTTAGTTCCTGCTAATTTTGTTTTTAACTTTAAGAATTCTGAAAACAAATCAAATAAATACTCTATATGAATTAATACTATTTACCAGTAGTGTTATTTTGCTCAAATATGAAATTATTAGAGTTCATTCCTTTGATAGCTTTAGTGAATTGGCTTGGGTTACCTGCAGTTTCACAGTTTTTCTAAGCATCTTGCCAAAAAAAGTCAATCAAAGTAGGCAGAATAGGTAGAGGGAGAGTTAGCAGAATCATCTAACTTGAAAACGATATATATGTACATACAGTGTTATCTGGCAAAGGAGTAAACTAAATTGTTGCCTTTTATTATCTCTGAGTGATGGAATTTCAGACGATTTTTACTGGAGTCTTCATATTTTAGGATAACTAACGTTTTATGTTGTTTTTGCTTTTTCAATGAGCATATCTTATTTTTATAATAAAATATCAATAATAAACATGATATTGATAATAAAATGCAATAAAAGCAGACTAACCTGTTGTCACAGAAGACTCTGACTCTCTCAATTTCTGAGATGCTAAAAGTTTTTCCTGCAAAGCTTTCTGGGCAAGTTGTGCATCCCATTCTTCTAGCTCTTTCTCAAATCGCTGGTTGTCTTCCTCAACAAAATCTCTTAAGTCTGGTGGTAGTGTTTCTATTCCAACAAGGGCCTGCCCAGTTTCTTTATTAAATTCCTCTGCAAATCATATTTCAAAAACTATTATAAAATTAAGGATTAAAGGAAAAATGCAAAGCTCAAAATAGAAGGTGTTTCAAATGTATTTAAAGTACAAATTATTACCACTTGGCGAATCAATATTACCTATATATTAAAAGAAAACTCAAACAAATGCTCAGAAAAACAATGATGCAAATATTTGATAATCCATTATAGGTAATGTTCTCAGCTTTTACTTTTAGGCTGAAGAGTAAAAAAATGGAACAAGACATAAGGCCAAAATTGTTTGCTACTTTTCAAACACTGACATAGTGCTACTTTTTCTATTATAAAATACCAGATGTTTGATTATTCACGAAGTAAAACCACAAAATGAGAAGAAATAACTCATAACCTCGAAAGCTCAAAATAGAACTAAAATTCTTTTTCATCTGAAGCAGTTAAGTATAGTAATATACTTATATGCAATTTGAAAACTAATCAATCAATATAGCAAGATTTCTTTCAACATCACATAAGTAGTACTTAAAAGCGTTACTCAACCTCTACCACACACACACAAAATAAATTTTAGCTTTCAGTCATAAATGAACTGCCTAACTAGTTTTGCTAAATGGTTAAATACAAAAGGAAAGTTTAGTCTTATCAGTCTCAACAAACCTTTATTAAGTGCTTTTTATATGCAAAGCCTGTATTAGAATATGAGAAATAAAAAGATTAAGACACAGTATGAAATGCTCCCTGGCTTTGAGCAGACCAGAGTGAAGTGCGAAAGACAAGTCAACATACAATTCCAACACATAATAAGTGCTCAATAGAGGTATGCTATGAGAAAACAAGGAGGGATACTTTGTGGCAGGTCAAGGAAAACTTGGCAGAGCAGATGACATCTGAATTGAACCCTGAGAGATGAGAAAGAATTAGGCAAAAGAGGAAAGAAATAAGATCATTACTGGCAAAAGATAAAAACAGAAAACATAAGAACATATAGATATAAATGTGTGAAATGATTTGGTGTGAGCCAAAGAAGTTCAAATATTAGTAAAGTACATAAAGTTTGAAATGAACAATGGTATTAAATGAAGCTGGAGGGACAATCAGAGGCCAGAAAATGGAGGCTTTTTATGTTAGGTTAAGGAGCTTGAATATGAGTCAATGTGTGACACAGTCATTAAAAGGATTTTAACAAGGAGAAAAAAGTCCGATTTACATTTTATAATAGTTACTAAATAGCTAACTTTGAATACAAAATATATTCCAGTTTTCAGCCCTGGTCACATTACTTTTCAATTCCAGTTTTCTCACCTACAATAACCCAGCAGCATTTCCTAATCATATTCATCACACTCTTTATAAACTACACTTAACTAATCACACCAGAGACCAGAGTCACATAAAAGGGTTACTTATTTAAAAATATATACCACCCTATATATTTCATATTCTTACCTTGTATTAAGAATTGTGGCTTATCATTTATGTACATTAAACAGTATGCACTGGCATTTCTATAACCACCAAAAGAGTCCCTCACTAGCTCTTCCCATGATGATTTTGTTACAGCAATATCATTGTACTTCATCCACCTGTTTTCACGATGATCAAAAATGTATGCCCAGTAGTGCCCGGCATTAGCTTGGCCTTCATGAACTAAAACAGCATGTAAGCGATAAGGAACCTAAATATGAAAAAGAAGAGTTAAACTGTAGTTATGTAGTCTATTACACCACATCCCATGAAACCCACAAACCATCTGACTGGAGGATCCCATAGGAGCATATGTTTTTTAACAAGAGTAAATTGGCTGGAATTAAAGTTTTGAAAAAATTAAACTATGAAATAAAAGAAGGCAGGGGGCGGAGAGGATAAGCAAACTAAAGACATGTAAAGCAGACAGGTATGTAAATAAGATGATTTTCAAAACTTTGGAAGTATATCTGTTGATCTATTTACTTCTTTCGAATAAAGAACTAATGATGAACACTTTTATATACAGCACATGATTTGTTTAAATATTCACAGTTATAAATTGATGGATGAGTTCAGCAAAATGGCTTATATAATAAGCCATTATATGAGCCTCAGAAGTTAAAATGTAACTGAGCCCTTTACCTTCTCCCATAATCTTTTATTTATTTAGTTGTTTGTTTATTTATTTATTTTTCGCTGTGCGGGGTCTTTGTTGCTGCACGCGGGCTTTCTCTAGTTGCGGTGAGTGGGGGACTACTCTTCATGGTGGTGCGTGGGCTTCTCACTGCGGTGGCTTCTCTTGTTGCAGAGCACGGGTTCTAGGTGCGCGGGCTTCAGTAGTTGTGGCTCACGTACTCTAGAGCGCAGGCTCAGTAGTTGTGGTGCACGGGCTTAGTTGCTCCACAGCATGTAGGATCTTCCCGGCCCAGGGCTTGAACCCGTGTCCCCTGCATTGGCAGGTGGATTCATAACCACTGCACCACCAGGGAAGCCCCACTCCCAT
This sequence comes from Phocoena phocoena, assembly GCF_963924675.1. Classification (NCBI taxonomy): domain Eukaryota; kingdom Metazoa; phylum Chordata; class Mammalia; order Artiodactyla; family Phocoenidae; genus Phocoena; species Phocoena phocoena. Next base: position 118,662,157 of record NC_089222.1, on the reverse strand, counting down.
AATCTTAATATCGTTAAACAACCATGTAATTTTCCCATAGAATTTTTTTTTTTAATGCTAAGGCCTTTTAGAAATTTTTGATAAATTTTATTATAAAAGAATAAAAAGGTAGGCTAATAAATACAGTATGAGAATACAACTGAATGAGGAAAATATTAATATAAAAATCTTAAAGTTCAACAATTCTATAACAAAAAGTATGAGAATTATGATAAATAACATAAAGATAAATTAAAATATGTAAATAATTTTGATAATGCTTACTAGCTCAAAATTCAACTTACTTGTATCATAGATTTGTCAGAGTACATTAGTTCAATTGTGCGATGGATTCTAGATATGCTTTCCTGCAAATCTAAGGATAGAAGATGCCATTTAATGATTAACATCAAGTATGTTTCTACTGAGACTTATAAGGTAGGGAATAAGGGTTTTCCTACCAATATGTTAGAGGAATAAGAAAAAGTTTCTAAAACTGTTCTAAAACTTACTATTCAGAATTTGCATAAAATGAAATTTAGTTCTTTATAAAAGATATAGCACAAACGAAAAATGAAAACAAATATGGTTTATTTTAAAAATGTGCAGAGCCAATAAAACTGAACTTCGTTCAAATTTATAAAGGAAGTTTCCAATGAAAATTAAAACTAACCCCCCCTACGTATTTGTATAAAACAGGAAAAACTTTATTTTTTTCCTGTAGTTTATTCTTTTATTGCCCTAAATCAAGAATAAAGTTCTTTATCTTGATGAAGTTCCCCCTGTGTCAAAATATGTAACTTTGGAGCCAGAGGAAATTAGGGCACATAAGTGGAAAAGGGGAGCTATAACCTATACGAAAACCTTTAGAGTGAAATAAAATAACTTCACCACACATCACACACACACACATACATATATGTATATGTACAGAAGTAACTGGATAAAAATCCACTTTAATCACCAACTGAAATAAAGTTATGAGACTCCCATTACTCATTATTTCTACTTCCAGTAGAAATCTATCCTACAAAATTATTTAGAGGTAGGGATGTTTCACAGTTATATTGCCTATAATTGTTTTTTAAAAAGTGGAGACAACCTAAATATTTGTCAATAGGGAAATGGTTAAATTATAGTATAACCACACTATACTATGAAGCTGTTAAACAGAATCAGGAAAAAAACACCAAAGACTACCAAAGAAAATTAGGAACTTTAGACTAGGGAAAGGCCTTTTACAACTTGTGAGAAAATCCAGTAACCATAAATGAAAAGACTCCCTCCCCCCAATTTAAGAAAATCTGTTATTATAGAAAGAAAACAAAAGCCAACATAAAGAAAATCAAATGACAAACTGGAAAAATATTATCTGCAGCATACACTACAGGCAACAGGTTAATACCCATAACATTAAAGTTTCTATTAGGCAATAAGAGAAAGACAAATAGTTCAATATAAAAAATGGGCAAAGGTCACCAATTTAGAGAAAAATAGAATTTCACTCATAATTAATGAAATGCAAATCAAGACACTGAAATACCATTTTCATTTCAACTATCAGACTACCACAAATTAAAAAGTGCCCAGAGCTAGGGAGAGTACTGGGAAACAGGTTCTCTCACACAAAATTATTGGGAATGTAAACTGCCTCATTGTTTTGGGAGGGAAATTTTAAAATAGTCAAAATGTTAAGTATATACACTTTGGATCAGAAATGGCATTTTTAATATACTCAACTCACAAAGTATGCTAATATGTATGCGGAAGGCCAGCTTTATTGGTAGTTAGTAACAACATAGAAATTGAATAAATTATATCATATTCATATACTGGAATACTATGTAACAGTTTAAAAAATAATGCTAACAGCAAATATCATCAGGGATAAAAGAGAGAAAACAAATATTCCAAGGAAAATCTTTAATACTTGATGCATAGTATTATAGGTCCAAAACCTTACGACATGTCTCTCAAGTTCCTCTAACTTAAAATGGCCAGAAGTGGACTCATCATATTCCTACTTCCTCCCCCAAGGTGAGGGCCTGCTCCCCACCAGTTTGCTCATTTCCAAAGTGCATTCCATCTATGTAGTCATACATATCACTATGAACAACTAAGGGAATCATCCTTGATCCTCCCCCCCCCCCCCCCCCCCGCCTTCCCTCTTGTCAATGACCCACATCAAAGAATATACCGAAGTCATTTCTTTCCTCCCTCAATGCTACGACCTTGGTGTCAAAAAAGTTCTTAGCTTTCAGTCTTCTGAATGTAATCTTATGAAAACAAACACAATCTGCCAAGTCCACTAGAAAATTATCCAACACCTAGCACAGTATTCAGGAAAAACTATGTGCTTAATTAATGTTTACTAATGATTTTAAATACAAAAAATTTCCTTATATATGAAAAATACTAAGGAAAATCTTTAGTTACTAATGCTGTTAGTTACCACCACACCCTATTTACTCCCTATTAAATACAGACTGCTCTTTATTTCCATATTGTCTATAAAGCATCTAGTTGGGCATTTAAAATCTAACAAGTGATATTGTTTAGTACAAGTCCAACCTTTTGGTATAAAAAGAGTAACTCCTAGATGTTTTTTTCATAGATCAATAAAATTAGGATAAAATTAGGGAGCAATAATAGGTTATTATATTTTGACATGCAAAAAAAATTATGATAAAACTACCATAAAATATTAATATCACTTCATTTTAAGAAAAAGGAGATTTTAACAACAGTAAAGTAGGATAAAAGTAAAGGAGATAATTTCAGAATAAAGGAGAGTTCCTTCCAAGCATGGACAGATGGCAACTTAACACTAACACACACACACACACACCCCACAGAGCACTGTCCTTACTTTTCTGATTTTACTACATGCCAGTTAAAACTCGTTATAGACTGGCACTGAGCTAATAGATCATATTTGGAAACCTACTAGAGAAGACTGAATATTAAAATTCACATTTCTAATTCTTCAACCTAAAGAAAATATTGTATCATTTGAACTCACTGCACAAATATCAAGGGAGGTACATAACTGATTAAGTACAAAATCTGATGCTGTGTGATGTTTCACCAATGGAGTACCTGTGAATACCAGTTTGATATAAATTTAGAGCCCTAAACCAGAAAATCAGACCATCTGTTAGGTCATTAATTAGCTAAGTAATACAGGGGAAATCTTTTGGTCTCTCTAAACCTGATATTAAGATCATAAAAAAGGAAGCCAAACTAGTTTATCTTATAGAAAACACTTTGTAGGGGAAAAAAACCTTTAATAGTATTTACACATGAAACCCATAATCCATAGGTGACTTCCCTTCTCAATTCTAACATTAATCATGTCCATCTGAGGTAGAGTAGCTCTGCTATGAGAAACTTCTTACCTCTGGTGTCATTTTCTATTTCTGTCCTCCAGCGATGTAAACAGCTTTCTAGCACAGAGAGTTCCTCTTCTGTTATGTGCCTTGGTGCTGGATGCATGGGCAAATCTGGAGGTATCCGAGACTGAGTGAATGGTTTGTGTATTACTGATCTCGACGAAATGGCAACTATTGATGCGGGTGATGTGCTTGGCAGTTCTGAAGAAGGAGCTCCCTGCTGGTCTGTTGTGCTGTATTTTTAAAGTACAGAATATTCATTATTAAACTTTTCAAGTTGAAGCCCTGGACAATGATTATGTGCCAAACAAACAGCATTAAATTGGCTTATAATTTCAAAAAGAAAAAGTTTTCTTAAAAAAAAAACCCAGAAATATGTGGATTAATCTAATAACCTAATGAGATTCTTAATATATGGAACTACATTACTATAAAATTGGGGCTTTATAGTAGAAATGGCTTAATCATATTTATTTATACAAATCTTACATATACCAGAATTATAAAACCTTCCCTTGCTAATACTTAGCAGCTCACATTACAGAAAATTTTCTAATTTAACAGTAGTATTTTCATGGATGAAAGGATGATACATATAACATACAACCTGAAGTATAATTCTGAATGGAAAAAAGTATGATGAAAATTTCAATCCACAACCATAAAATCCATTGAAACAATGAAATAAGAAAGCCCCCAGAAGCATACAACCTTCTAAGTGAATGTCACCTTTTTAGAGTTCACTAAAATAAATCACAACGTGCATTTTATAAAACCGTCTTTAAAGGCATCAATTATGTTATTATGTAATACAGTAACACAGCTGTCTCTTCTATCAAGAAAACTTTTTACCTTGGTAATGTCTGTGATGGTACAGAACCACTAGATGGGGAACTAGCATCAATATCATCAACAGGAGAAGTGCAAACAGGTTTACTTGAGGCAAATTCCAACGCATACTGCAGAACATCCACCAAGGGGAATCGTTTGGGACCCGAACCATAGCTTAAATACCTATTAACCATAAAATGTATGAATGCTTTCATTTGTGTATAAAGCACATTTGTTTTTTTTTTTTCAATAATTGTTATAAAACATAATAAAAACACTTCAATAAATATTCCTCAACAATGAAATTAATTTTGCTTTCAAATGAAGATGGTGAAACTAAATATACACTCAAGAAATAAATTAAATGTTCTCCAAAGGAACACAAAACCAAAGCTGATTAAGACTGAATGTGTATATACACTGTTATAAATTTTAGATGCTGCTCTAAGTTGTAACCCAATAGTAAAATGAAAACTGACATTTCCATCTCCTGAGACTTTTATTTTTAGATCTGTTATCTGGTCTCAAGATGGTGACTAATATCATCCTCCCACCGTTTATGTCGGATTATTTTTCAATATGATTACTGATACCTTTTAAGAGTTAAAACTATTGAAAAATAACATTATTTTGTATAGAAAGTTTTAGGCTATAACTTTCAAATTAATACTAAAACAAGGGAATACAGATTAGATCAGAGGTTGCAAACTGGGATCTTTCAGACCACATTTCAGCCTGTAGACTTTTGTCTGAACTACAGAATATTTCATACTCTAGATTCTGGTTTCTTCTGGAAACAATGCGAAGCTACAGACAAATAGGAAGATGATGTTCACGCGTGGCACCGCCTACTAGTGCGGATAGCAGCCACCCTCTCTCCACAGGGATGTGCTCTCTGACTCCCTTTGCCCACCAGCTCACGCTTGACTTGCTTCGCTTCTTTATAAAGCCTCCATGAGCCTCTCGTAGGCATCTGAGTTTGTATCTTCTGTGTTAAGGAGAAACACTCAGTTACCGTTAGTTTTAAGGGGAATCTCAAGAGTAATATTTAGTCTCAGACAAGAAGAAATCTCAATCATAGATTAGTTTAACTTTACATCTATTTTTAGTACCATGCGTATTACCTCTTTATGGTAGGAATATTTAATTTTAAACAATAAAATCATCTTCTAATGCCAACTATGAATTATTTTAGTCTCTAACGAAACTCAAGCCTAAACTATTCAAGCAAAATATCAATCCAGAATGATTATTTACTCCTAGAATCACAAATCATTCAAAGCAAATTTTAAATTAAAGCTCTAGACAGTCACTAAAAATATGACTTCCTATAGTTAGCTCATAATTTCACTAAAGTTTCAATACCTTTCAAGTCTCTGTTGTAATACTGTGAGGTAATCTTTTAGTCTCTTGATCTCTTCCCTCTTAATTCTTGTTATTTCTCTGTTTCTATGCATGTATCTATCAGGAAAAAGAAATACAGCAATTATCAGTATTTGCAAATACAGAACTAGACACAATATTAAGTCTAGCCATCACCACAGAAGATCAACTCATCCAAAATTTTATAATAAAACATCGTACAGACAATACAAATTAGTATTTTTCCTTATAACATTATTCCCAGTAACTATTCTTTTCTAAATAAAAAGAGAACTCCATTTTCCCTGACAAATAGTATTAGATACATTACACAAAAAGTAAAAATTATTTTAAGGAAATTAAGCAAAATTTTCTCTAGGCACAATAACTCTTAACTGGATACTGAACTGTTTCAAAACTAAGTCATGCTGTATACCAAACCATACCTGTCCAGATATAAAACTTGAGGAAATTCCAATTTGTTGTGAATTTTTTCTGGTCTTCCCAATGCCTGATTAAATTCAAATCTTGACAATTCAAACGTTAACACAGGTGGTAGTTCAGTAAACCAATGCTGAAAGAAAACAGTAACAAAACCCCTTAATATCACCTTTCTGTTTTCTCCATTGCAATTTTAGGCACAGGATGTTAGTTAGCAGTGGCATTTTTATATGCACCATAATAATACTAACATGACAAACAACTGATTGGGTATGCAATTTAGTTAAAACTCAACTTCCTCCTAAAAGTTTTTCACACCTTTTGAAAATTCCAATGGGGTAACAGGAAACCAGGAAAGAGAAAAATCTTCTAATGACTCTCCTTCTTCAATGATTAATTCTTTACATTAGAATTTCTAACCCAAAGAGAAAGACACTGAATAAAAGTATGGCTTAGTATCTCAAGTTTTCTGGCTTCTTCAGTATTATGTCACAATTACTACCAGGAATGGCACATATACTTAATACAATCAACCACACGGTCAAAAACCTGTGACAAAGTAACATGTGAGAGGTAGTACACTAAAGAAAAAAAATATTTTATAGCATAAATGATCACAATTCTCATGCTAAAACTAGAAACTGATACTTTCCTGTTTTAAATTTAATGTTCCCACTGGAATTTTGACAAATTTGAGAAAAAGATCTATCACTAGGAAAACAGACTTTATACTGATGATAACTACATTTAATATTTTAAAAAATGACTAGTGCTTAAAGAATTGAATGCCTCACTGCTATGAGGCACTTCCTCCACACACTTTGGCAACTGTTCAGTTAAGCGTGAAATGCAACAAAACTTCAAAATTATTTCAATAAACAGATTCAAGCTTTACATAAACCTTATTCATTTAAAGAGAAAGAAAAAGGAAAAAACTTGTGAATTAACAAATACAGAAGTATAAAATAATGTAACAAGTATTTCTGAAGTGCTTATTTTAAGCCATGCAGTATACTTCTGTAAAAAGAAATTGTTGCATACTATATTGTGTATGGTATTTTCAAGTGCCACAAAATGTCACCACATAAATGTCAATAAGCTAAGAGTATGCTAATTTAAATTCAAACGTTCAAGAAAAAGAAAAGCAGAAGCTGCACATGTGGCAAACTGAATATGATCTTGAAAGCTGCTACTTTTCTGTAAATAAAATCAATAAAAATAAATGGTTATTAAAAACTATTTCTCCCTCCCAAAATGCTAATGATTACCTGAATTGAGATTTCCTGAGTTGGATTTGGTTTACCTTTTACTAAAAGTTGAAGTTTAAGGAATTTGCTTTATGGATATTACCTGAAACTGACTAGGGAAAGTTATGGAAGATCTAATATTAGAAACAACTCTTAAGTTTTAAAATTTCTTGAGCAAAGTTTGCTTATTTGCTTTGTTCTCCCATGGCACTGGAAAGAATTTTTTTTAGTTAGCTTTAATCCACACCTAAAATTACTATGAAGAATTAAAATATACCCCACACATATCACAAGGAAAACGTCTGATGCCTTAGGATGATATTCTCTATTCCATTTTACAACACTCAAACAAGTAGATTTCAAGTACTATTACCTTCATTTTTTTGCAATGCTTTAAATGTTACTATTTAAAATTAAATCTAAGTATTAACTTTAAATAGTTAACATACTTTAATTCACGGGAACCTACAATGGCCAGCAGAAATGAAATGATCCAAATTGGCGGTATGCTTCTCTGTAAACCATAAATAGTCCAGGAAATAGGTTCCATATCTTATGAAAGAATGTTCATAATATATTATGTAATATGTCTCTGTATGGATTTGTTTCCTCCAACAGCAGTGACAGTTTTTTCCTACTACAGGAGTGGAAGGATTTCACTTTTTCATTATCATGCTGATCAGGACGAGAGATAGCCACACCATTCCCTAAATTCATTTACAAAAATACTATGGGTATGTCTAGCTCTGTGATTTTTAGATCATAAGTACAGCAGTACATAAGTAGAATTTCAAATAATATAAACCAATGAGACTTTTTTCTTTCAAAATATTTTTCCATTCAGTAAAACTCTATACTTTATCCCTAATCTAACTGGTATGCCATGCTGTGAGACACAGGTCATTAAAAGTAAAAATGATGCTTATATCCTCCATATCTCAAAACACATACCATTATATGATTACTATTATTATTACTACATTATAAAATGAACTGACAGGGGTAATAGATTTCTGCAGTTAATGAAAAAAGAACTTAGATAATCAGCAATGCCAACAGCAGTACTCCTGAATTTACTGTAAATATAAATCTGACCTGTTAAAATATTTTCTAGAGAGAATGTGGCCATTTTTATGAGTAAATAGCTGATTTTTCTATTACTATGTTTTAACTACCTTGCTTTTGGAAGATTACATGAATATTGGGGGGTGGGGGGGAGGAACAAGAAAAAACAGACCTATCATTGGAAATTCCCCACAGAACACCAAACAAAGCTAGGATATAAACTAAGCACGAGAAGAGAAAATCCAATTCAAAAATTAGTTTCAGTCATTTAATTGCCTTCACTCCTTTGCCCTATATATTTCCTATATAATATCTCCATATATCTAATATAGTACACATAGGTATTATTTCTATAACTTAGCTTTTTAATTAAAGCTCTGTAAAATTTCTCTCAGCACTTTGATTATAACTTGGTACAACTTTGTGAAGGGAAATTTGGCAGTACTAACATTTTTAAATGAGTATGCCCTGTGACCTAAAGATTCCACTTCTAACTATCTTTCATTCCTAAGTGCTCAAGGGTATTTACAGGAAGACATTCTTTGAAATAATTCTTTGTCCAACTACTGTCTCACAGAAGAATTACAACAATTTAATTTTATAAATACGGGCTACAATGATACTATGCAGGTTCTAAATAGAATGATGTAAAGCTATATACTGACATGGAAGGATGCTCACAATATACTGCTAAGTAAAAAAATGCAAGTCTCAGGACAGTATGAACAGACAAATACAATATTTATATGTGCATATAAATCGTCTAAAAGGATGTACATCATACTATTGGTAGTGAATACCGATACCAGAAGTGAGGTGTTTACTCTTTGAAATTCTTTCTCTCCAACAGGCAATCAAAAAATAGCTCCAGGTTTCTTGGAGAGTATAACTCATTTACAATTGGCACACCATTTAATTAAAATTTATGATTTAGAAAAATATCTTACATATAATCATTTTTAATTTATTCAGTTGCCTCTTGGTAGTCACTACAGAAATGTAAACTCTTACAGCCCACTGGATGTTTTAACATAAGCAATTCTGGAGACTAGAGATCTTCCTATATTAGTTGGCCCCAGCTATTTCAGAAAAAAAAAAAAAAAAGATGTTTTCTATATCAAAGTAAAATCAATAATTTTTATTAAATAATAGTGTAAGAGATAAAAGGTATTAACATCGGGGATTATGCCAATTTTGTTTAGAAACAAGCCTAAAATGCTACTCATTGGTGTTTATAGAGAAACAAAATAGCTTTTCTGAAGCACATAATAAGACTATAATTTAAGGGTGTTACTAAAAACTTTTAAGATATTCTGCTCTAGTTGGTGAGAGTCACTTAAACCAGGTTGAATTATTATTGAAAGTACTGTGTTCAGCAAATCTAGGCAACTGGTACTAGGAATCACAGGCAATCAAATTTGCTATTATTGAGACTGCTTAGAAACTGAATTCAGAGATGACAACAAACCACTGTGTATCTTAGGTTAGATGGGAAAACCTAGGCAGAAATTATATATTGTAGTATAGGGCATTCAGAGTATGAAGCCAAAGACAGAGGACAAACTAGATTTTTAAAAAAATAAATAATGACAATCAGAGTCAATGCAAGAAAAACATTTTTAAAAGGTAGGAATATGTGAGAAAGATTATTTACCAATTATTAAATTATTTACAATAAACCATAGTGTGTTTCATTTATAAGCTACTTTGACAATGTGAGGAAAATGCCATCCCTTTTTTCCCTGCCCAAACCCATCATTCTTTTGTTTAATAGAAAACAGATTGCACTTCATGGGGCTCTGCACACCTGTTCCATTTTGGGATCCTTGGAAAGTCCCAATCTTTACAGATTTGTTTCCCAATCAATAAAATAAATATGCTTAATTTAAGTATTCTTAATTAAAGGTCTATATCAGAGTCATCTGTGGAGCTCTGGTGGCCATATACCATATCCCTACCCTAGATTCTGATTCGATAGCTTTGAAGTGAGGTGTAGATATCTGTTGAGAATCACTGAAATAGATGCTCTATGATGTAGAGAGAAAAACTACTTCAAATATTTTCTCTCTCTCAAAAAAACAGCCAAAAAATAGTAAATATTATTTATTTCCTTTTTTGTTTGAGTGAGGGAAGAAAAGGAAATGAGGATGGCGTTAGAATTATATCTTTTTAAAAAAGCACACAACTCAAATAAAAGCAATTTATTCTGAAAAATACAAGAACCTAGTCCCTTTTTAGATAAACAGAGATGCCATCACTTAATATTTATTAAGTACCTATTCAGAATAAAGACCTTGGCAACTTTTTTAATATGACTGAGACATTTCATTCAGTCAGTCAATATGTATTGTGTAATTTTATCTGCAGTCACCACACTGCCCTAGGGATACAGTAGTGAATGGCACAGATGAAGACCCCCACCCTCATGCACGGAGTTTACATCTAGACAGCTATCAGCAATTGCTTAATGATGACTGATTTTGGCGTACATAATCTGTCCTTTATCGTTTACTCTATTATTCTAGAAGAATATATGGATGGAAGGATATACAGATGGAGCTAGAGAGATGAATTGAGAGATGGAGATAGGTTATTAGACAGAGACCAGTGGAGACAGATAAATAGGTTTGTAATATATTTTTTTAATTCTTTCTTTCTTGAGAAAGCAAGTTTTTTCATCTGCTCTTCAGGCAATCACACAGTAATTTTACAAGAAAAGGAGTGTGGTGTTGCCTACTTGGGTGTGGACATATTCCAACAATATTTGATGTAAGTAACATATGTCTATATAAAATTCCACTCTAACATCAGTGTTTTTCTTCCTTACTTCCAGGACTAGCATGCGGTAATGGCCGGTACCATGACTGAAAAGTCTTAAAAGACTGAACAGTGTCCTAAAGGAGGATTTTAACATCAAATTTTGAGAAAAATTTTAAATGAAAATTTAACTTATAGAGTATATTAACTCTGCAGGTTTCCCAAATATGTATAAATTATCATAATTAAATCCAAATACATTTTCTGAGTATTCTCTCAATTATTAGTAGCTATATCCTTAGAGCCTTAAATTGCACTTCACAACATTTTAAGAAAGACCTGAAGGAAAAGGGAATAAAGATGCTAAACTCACCTCTTGGCCGGACTTTCCTGAATTTTCCGAATGTAATGACTCAATTTCTCCTTCAATCATGGCAGCTTCTAGGCACTCATGTAGATCTTTGAATCCATTGACCTGAAGTGGGTACTGACCAAACATTTCAGTATTTTCAAATTTTTTACCTATAAGAGGGGGGAAATTAATATTCCTCAATATGGCCTTTTAGCTACTAAAAGTAAATAGATGTATACAGTAATTATCTCCTGAACCTGAAAACTATAACTGTTTATGGTCCAGACAGTAGTAGTTGGTACAATTTTCCTACTGGTTTGTACATGTACATATGTATATCCACATCCAGCTATGCTATAGATATTACACACCCCTATGTGTGTATGTAATTATATACATGCATATGTAAGTACATATTATGTATATATGTATATAAACATATATATATATATATATATATATATATATATATATATGTATGTTTATTCTTTTAAAAAGTACCTTCTAAGGGTAAGAGAGTGTGCTAACATTGAGAATATATATAGCAGTGCACAAAAGAGATATGGTCTCTGAGCTGAGGAAACTCCTATCCTCTTCTGGAAAAAGACATTATACACATTAATTGTACATATAATTATGAACAAACAATTGTTTATAATTACAGATGTTATAAAAGGGGTGGTGAGACAGAGTGCTGTGAGAAGGTATAAAAACGGGGAACAAACTCAGTCTTTAGGGCTGGAGGGTGAAGCAGGGAAAACTTTCATAGCAAAATGACATTTATGCTGAGACTGTAAAGGTGAATGGGAGTTGGCCAGGCCAGAACGTCGGGGAGCCAGAGTATTCTTGGCCAAGCAACAGCACACGCAAAGACTTTCAGGCTGCAAAGAACTTGGCATGTTTTAACGAATTAAGGGAAGGAAAGTATAGCTTAAAGAGCAAGATGGAGATGACAATGAAGAGTTAGGTGAGGGATCAAAATCAAATTCTTAACGAAGTCTAGTAGCCCTTGTTGAGAATTTTTTTTCCAGTATATTCTGAATATAATGGAAAGTCAATGAATAATTAAATCTAGGAATAAGAGGCTCAGATTTATATCTCTGAAACATCCTTACGGTTTCCGCGTTAAGAGAGTGATAGACTGTCAGGAGACTATTATAGAATCTATCTAAAAATAAAGGTAGCATTGAATAGGGTGTTAGTAAAAGTGTATAAAAACAGATGAAATGACATACACACATTTATAAATATATACAAAAGGGAGCACTGATAGGACTTGACTGAATGGCTCATAGGCAGGATGGGGAACAGAAGAGAAAGGAAGGTATCAAGAATGATACTCAGATTTTTAGCATGAACAACTGAATTGATTTTTATGTACTGAAAGGGGCACCAGTGAAGGAAGAGTAGAGGATTTTTTTTTTTACTTTTGTTTTAAGGCAGCAGGGAAAATCATTGGTTTCGAATGGCCCATAAGATTTCAAGTTGAAAAGAGGTGGACATAAATAAGTCTGTAACTAAGACTGGTGTGAAGCTATAAATTGGAGAATTGCTAGCTTATTGATAGCAGGAAATCAAGGAAGTGAATGAGACTGCCCAAGGAATTATCTGACAGGAAGAGGAAGAGGACCTAAGCTAATTCCCAAGGATCTCCTACCTTTAGATACAGGAAGAACTATAAATATAACTCATAAGAAGTACCCACAGAGGCATGAGAAAGCCAAGATAATATGGTGTGATAGAAGCCAGAGAAGTGTTTTTAAGGAAAGAGTGGGGAAAAGGGGGAGAAGGAGAGAGTGGAGTCAACAGCATTAATAGTTGATAAGAATTCAATAAGAACTGAGAGGGAGCCGATGGACTAACACGTGTAAGAAATCAATAACCTTAAAAAGCCCCTTTGAGAAGAGGTCTGGGGACAGAAAATGAAAGTGGGACAGGTAGAATAATTGGAGAGATAGCAGGTGAAAACAAACTCCTCACTTTAAAGGAGCTTATTTCTGAATAAGATTGACTGAAAAAAAGCATGTGAAGGGAGATTTTTTTTTAATTTTAAAGATGTGAAACACCAGAGCATGTCTAAATATTGATGAGAAAGACACAATGAAAGGAAGAAGCTAAAGATACAGAAAAAAAGCAAGATAACGGACAGAATAAGGCCTGAGTGAAAACATGAAAGGATGAGATTCTGAGCACATGTAATGAATAGCCATTGATATTAGACTAAATAATTCCTTTATTACCTGGAGGGACAAATAAAAGAATGTGGTAGAGGTTGGAATGGATCCAAGTTGGGAAGCCTGAAGCTCATATATATGAGGAACTCACTTTTAAGAGCTATGATAAAAAAGTTATAAGCAAAAAATTAGATTCAGAGCCTTAGCCAGGACCCATGGTTAGGCTTCATTAACTTCATGGTAAATCCATGAAATTTGAGTTAAGATCTTTCTCAGAAAATGAAGAGACAAAGAAATTAGATTAGAGGTAGAAAAACTGGAAATAGTTATTGTAGAAAATGGGAAAGAAGACAGTGATTAAACAAAGATGACTGCCAGGTAGGATTACAGGCTTGGGACCAGTGAAGCTTAGAGTCACTACAACTTTATGATCCATTACAGTTAGCTCATTTGAGTGACTTTCTCCTAGCAATGGTCAGGTTCTCAGTACATGCAGAGAGAAGAGGAATAGTTCCATGAGGGTCAGAGACTAGCCAGAGAGGTGGTGCCAGAAGGGAATGAGGGGAAAGAGTTTTAGAAATGTATAAGGATGATCATAATGGACAAGGAAGGAAGTAAAGCAAAGACTGAGAAGAACAGAATGGAGGGGTTAATGGCCTAGAAATTCTAGAAGAGTTGAAGAAGTTTTGCAATAGAGTACTTTAGTAAACAAACTGAAAATCACCCCTAATTGAGAGTCACTAGTCTAAAAAAAGGCATTAAGAAGATATATGTAAAAATAATAAAGTGTTCTAAAATAAATTGTTAACAAAGCAAACACACAGTTCACCTGGAAATGTATTAAAATCACATTTATGCAGCACAGTAGCCTTTAAACAACTCTTCAAAACCAAGTACAAAGACTTCACTGACTGAGAAATTTTAATAATCACTTTTAAGAATCCAGATAATATAGGTAGAAGTGCTCATGAGAAGTATTACAAATAGTGCCCAGTCACAACCTGATTAGAGCTCCTCCTTCTGCTATATACAGTGTTCTACTTCAGATAAAAACTGGTATGATAGTGTGGACATCCCAAATTGGAATACAATGCACTATATAAAATATTCCACTATTTATATAATGAATATTTAGCATTTGAGGCAAACAAAATGTACTAACACCTCAATATAACCTTTAGGATGTCTGATTAAATCCTGAGTTAGTGTCTACCTTTTTCCAAATCTCAAATATAAAACTACATTCAAACAAAACTTCATGGGACTCCATCACTTAAGATCCTGAAGAAAAATTAATTTCCCAAATTTTATACTTTGGGTGATTTGGGTGAACTTTCAAAAGTTGATGTATAGGGTCATTTGGGAATAACAATTTTTCAAAAATGTATGCTTTGGGACTTAGTAATATTATTACTTGAAGTATATCTTATGAGTCAGTTCCCTGCCCTTGTTAGGAAAACCAAAGAGTAACTGGTGAGGCCTGGATTTTACATAACAGGAATAGTATCACTCAACTGATTTTTCAGAAGACAGAGTACAACTCTTTCTTGAAAACTATATTCTGAAGAATTTTATAACCACCCCCAAAATGGAAACCCTGCAATACCCTGACTATGCTAAATTGCTAAGTACAGCTTTCAACATGCATAGACTTGAAACCCTCAAAAACAGTGACCATCATACCAAGCCCAGTATTAAACTCCAGTATTATTTTTAAAAGATCCACCAATTGCCCCATTAATCCCTGTATCCTAACAATTCACAGTATCACAGAACCCGTCCCAGGCAAAGAACATCAGGACAACATTAACTAAGTAAGTACCAAGTAGCATATGACAATATACTCTGCACTTTCCTTTACAGGCACTCAATTCTTTGCTTTTTATATAAATGATGAGCAGTAGCAATGCAGCAGAAACTACTAGACAAAGTCAAATTAAAATTAAAAAACATTCCACAAATAAAGTCACTATCATGACAAAGGAGCTAAAAGCTAATAATACCTCAATTGTAATAAAAAAGTAAACATGTGTAACTATACCTTCAAGCACTCCCACGGCTAGGAATCTTCCATAGAACAACTCTACCATGGGGTTCTTTGGCTTCTCTTCATCCCTAAAAATCACATTAAAAATATAAATGTGGTTATAATTCTTAATTTTTAGAACTGTATATAATAGAGAAAACATTAAAAGAACAATAATGTATGCCAAGACAATAACATTTATGTGGTTATCATGTGTTTGGCACTGCGACTTAGTGTTGGGCCAAGGTACTTCAATTTATTTTCCGTTTCTTCACCTGTCAACTGAGGATAGTAATAGTAATGGAACTCACAAGGTTGTTGTAAGGGTTAAAATGAATTACTATGTAGGACGTCCTTATAAGAAGACCTGAGTAGAGTCTGTATTCAGGAAGTGCCTGATCTTTCCATTATCATTTCGACCTTGAACTTTTAGTCTGTACAATACATGCTTATCTGGACTTGTTGGGAAGGAGGGAAAGCCACTTTTAATCAAAATAAATTTCTATAAAATTTTAATAAGTCATTTTCCACATTTACCTAGAAGAATGAACACTAGCCATCAGCAGTGAAGGAGAAAAACACCAGCTTCAACCCAGGTAGCTAAAGAGAAACTCCATAAAGTTTCATGTTGCTGGTAAAATTAGTCATCTGTGAATTTTCCAAATTCTTTAACATATAAATTTGTTGTTTTTCTTTTTTGCTTGAAGCAAATAGAAACTGACAATTTTAAACTTTTTTTTAACGCTTTGTACCGTGTGGTCTAAAAACACAAAGTTTATTTTGGCCTTGCTATATAAAAGTATGTTGTGTCCACAACTGCAGAGAGATTTTTTCTTCATAAATTTTGTGTTTAAATTAGTAAAACTGATTTATTTTAAAAAAGAGAGAAGGACACTATCTGTCTCTTGATACATGTGTTACATTCACCCTCATTTAAACCATAAAATAATTGGTGGGAAGTACTTCACTTAATCTCTGGAACAATCCTATGAGGTAGTGTGGTGGTCATCAGTGCTATTCAAAAAGATTTCTGTCCCTCTACTTTTAGGTACATAGTAAGAAGCACTTTCCCATTTACTTTTTATTGAAATTTGAAAAAAATCTGAACTGTGATAAAATACACACAATATAAAATTTACCATCTTAACCATTTTAAGTTTACAGTTTGGCAGTGTTAAGTATATTCACACTGTTGTACAACCAACTTCCAGAACTATTTTTCATCTTGAGAAACTGATTAAACAACTCCACATTCTTCCCTCCCGCCAGGCCCTGGCAACCACCATCTTAACTTTCTGTTTCTTTGAGTTTGACAACTATTGACACATCATATAAGTGACATACAGTGTTTGTCTTTTTGTGACTGGCTAATTTCACTTAGCATCATGTCTTCAAGGTTCATCCATGTTGTAGTATGTATCAGAGTTTCCTTACTTGTTAAGGATATTCCATTGTATGTTTATAACACATTTGTATTTCCATTCATCCATGGACACATCAGTTGCTTTCACCCTGCTATCAATTCTTTTGGATATAAATTCAGCAGTAGAATTGCTGGATCATTTGGTTAATTCTTGTTTTTTTTCATCTTTATAGATACAATTGACCAACAAAACTGTAAGGTATTTAAGTACAATGTGAAGATTTGACATATGTATACACTGTGAAAGGATTCCCTCCATCAAATAATACTAGTATTAATTTTTTGAGGAACCACCATGTTTTCCACAGCAGCTGCACCATTTTACATTCCCATCAAGAGTGCACAAAAGTTTCAATTTTTTCATATCTTCATCAACACATGTTATTTTCTGTTTTGTTTTGGTTTTGGTTTGGTGAGGGTTTTTTTGGTTTTTGTTTTTTGACAGCAGCCATCCTAATGGGTATGAGGTGTTCCCACTAACTCTGAAGTTAAGTAAACCACATGACTTGCTCTGCACAACGAAATGTGAGTGGAAGTAATGTGTGCCTTTTCTGGGCTGTAACTTTGAGAGCCAATATACTTTCCACTGATGTGGTAATCCCAGAATCCTGTGATGAGATGAAGCCTCTGTCAGCGTGAGGCCCTGTCAATGGATGTGCAGAGCCCCTTGCTCACACTCATTGGGCATAGCTAAGGCTATGACATAAACCTCTGAAGTTTGGGGGATGTTGCCAAAGGATTATCTAGCCCACCCTAAATGGCAGCAGGTGGCACTCTTACCTCTATTGCACTGGTAATAAAACTGTAGACTACGCTAAGTCACTTGCCTAAATTCACACAACTAGTAAGTGCTCAAACTGAAAAGCAAACTCAAGTCTGCCTCTAAAACCTATGAATCCTCCCACTATGCATACTTAATCTCTGGGCATTTTAACTCTATGAAAACAGTTTATTTCACACCTTATTTTTTACACTGTGAGTTGAGACTGATATGGGGGAGAGGAAGAATCCAAAGATTGTCTCTCTCAATGTAAAAGTCTATGAATCTTTAGACATATTAGTATATCCATTTCCACAGGTCATATTTCCATGTAGAAAAGCAACATTCCTGGTTTCTCTCCTTACCGTCACATACATACTGCATAGAAAGAGCAGTGACATACCAGGTTGGTGACTTTGGCCGAAGAAACTGGGTAAGAGCTGCTCGACTAATTCTGAATTCTCTTTCCAAATCTTCGTATCTGAATTTTGGTCTGCTCTCCACTGACCTGTGGTATGCACACTGACCTTCCCTAAGGAGTCAGACAGACCAATCTTCTAGAAATTGTTTACCCTGTCCTTCTTTGCAACCTCTCAGAGGTCTTACTCTTTACTGTGCATTTAAGCTTTGAACATCAGGGACTAACACTGTGGTTATCAACAGAAATGTAAGGAACCCAAGTGAAGAGCAATTTAAAAGATGTGAGACTTCTATTGATAAAACAAAAATTATATACCCACCACTCACATGAAGAAAAGCTAGATTGACACAAATAGCAAAGGGCAAAAGAAATCACTAAAGAAAACCTGTATCAGGGACACTTTAGCCTTGGGAATTAGGTCGACACAGAAAGAGTTCAGAGATCTAGGGCAACTGATAGAGTAACCTACTCAGTGCTTCCCAATCTTTTTAATGTCACTGGCACACAGATAATATATGCAGAGAACTCTGGAATAAAACCACATGTTTTCTCATGATCACAGAAACAGGATCAATACCTCCACATACCTATAATCTGGCTTACCATGGCACAACAACTGGAAAGCTCTGTTCTAGATAGGCAGAGCATAGTGGTTCAAAAAGTTTTAGCTTGGGGCTTCCCTGGTGGCGCAGTGGTTGAGAGTCCGCCTGCTGATGCAGGGGACACGGGTTCGTGCCCCAGTCCGGGAGGATCCCACATGCCGTGGAGCGGCTGGACCCGTGAGCCATGGCCGCTGAGCCTGCGCGTCCGGAGCCTGTGCTCCGCGACGGGAGAGGCCACAACAGTGAGAGGCCCGCGTATCGCAAAAAAAAAAAAAAAAAAAGTTTTAGCTCCATAAACAGTAAAGAAAAAACAAAACTACTGAGAAATGAATGAGGAGAAGGACATATTTCAAATAAGACAATTTTAGATGAAATGGGAAAGTTCTAGCTTCTTTTAAAACAGTTTTAGGAAACGGGGAGAGAACTTGTTAGTTACTAGATCAGAAAAGTTGACACTGGGACCCAAAGAAATTTTTCAAAAGTAAATGGGTAATAAGGAAAGATCTCCAAAATCAGAAAAGAATGATCCTTTCAGAAATAACCAGGATTCAGGAAACAGTCAAGTGGCAGTCTTCTAAGACTAGAGATAAAAAGTAATCAGGGAGTTGTGTTGCAGATAGGTTACTATATGGGCTGCTTATAGAAAATATGGATAGATTTGAGGAGAAACTAGGGATTTCAGGGTAAAGCATTCAAAGAATTACTGAGAGAACTTCAAAGAGACTCAGTAATCATTGATGGGGATACAGATATTGTTCACATTCTGAGGAAATACGCTCAGTAAATTTTGGGGGTTGGAACTCTAAGGAAAAGTACAAGGAACGTGAGTTTTACTAAAGAGGAGCCAGGGTGGACAATCATAGATCAAGTCCACACATGGGCTGTCTGCTGGTCTGACAGGACAGAACCCTGGTGGAATTCTGCAACACAAAAGAGGTGAAGGTGGACAATGCATGTTTGAACAATAAATTACTTGGGCATACTCCTAACTCATATTTCACTAGCTCTCATTATGAGGGCCCTATCAAGAAAATACAGAGGAACAGGTTAGACAAAAACAAATTTATAGGTCAGAAAACAAAGTCAAAAGAAGAAAAAGAGAAGATACTCGTCCATCAAACACAGCTGGTTCTGAATGAGGCAGAAGCTAAGAAGCAGGTTAAACTATTAAAAATTCAGCCAAGCCTTCCTTAAAGAAGAATGAAAAAAATGTCTATGTAACTGAACCTTAAAGGGCTATCCCGCCCAGAAAAAAAAAAGTAGCAGAAAAAAATATAGTCAAGTCCTAGAACTTTCAAAAGCTGAGGAAAGAGCATATCATAGAGATGATGATCTTCACTGGATGCTGGAACTCAGGTTTCAGAAGCATCAACAGCAGATTCAGTTCAGCAATCTGATGGGGAGATTTACAAATGAAGCTAACATGAAGAGAAGAAAGAAACTACCTAGAAAGCATGTTTTACAGGCCTAAACAATCCCATACCAATGCAATGGCAGCAACTACTGGGCACAAAAATATGTGATTAGAAAGAGCTTACATTCAATGCAGCACTGAGGGCCAGAAAACTGGAGCTCATTAAGAAAAATGTAACTTAAGAGTTTTGGTGGACAGAAAAGAAGGGCACCTGACCAGAGCTGTTAGCATCATAAACTTCTAAACATGCCAAGAAGGAAGCGGCTTTGTTCAATGCCACATTCTCAAGACAGTTCCCAACAGTAGAATTTTTTCCCTCAGATACTGTAGATTTAGCACCATAATCTTGAGAGATTTCTTCCAACGTAAGTTTATAAGTAGTTGTCTAAGACCAATTGGCCCTTAATGACAGGCATCTTGGCAGAACTAAAACCATGATGATTGCCTCCATTTATGACATTATCCAGATTTTCTGCTACAGTCTTTAGCAACAATAACTTCAGTCTGGATTGCACTAAGATCTAGGAATATTATAGCTGGACTGAAAGTTAAAGGGCTGAAGTTCTGCTTTTGTTTCAAAATTTCAAAAGTAAGAGATCAGTGTTAATCATGTGTCCTAATAATCCTTCAACATCTAAAATTAGGGTATACGAAATTCAACATTTGAAGGACTGAAAGAACTACACACATACAAGTGAAAGAGAATACAGGCTTCACCTGAAGAACCTCAACTCAATTCAGGCACAGAATTCAACTCAATTCAGGCCTGTAGTGTAAAGGCTGAACAAACTCAGAAAATCAAAAATGATTTCTTTTTTGTTAGACTGCAACGAAAGGGCAAAAGAATCTGAATTTCAAGTATAATTTGTTTGGATTTTTCCTTAAAAGATCAAGTAGATATAATTTGGAAACTTATTTTTCCCCTGAGAATTTGAGAACAAATGAGGAGGGCTATATAAAATTTTAGAAGCATCTCCTAGTTGCTAACAATATATAATTAGAATATTTTTACTTTAATTCAATCTCATTGCAGACTACGTTATTATGCCTTTTTTGGACAATAAGGCTGGCCATAATTTTAAAATAGAAAAAGAAATGATACATCTAACTAAGAAACTAAAAGAGCTATACTCAGAAAACTAGGAAACTGATGAAAGAAACTGCAGACATAAACAAATGGAAATATATATGGTGCTCATGGATTGAAAGAATTAGTATTGTTAAAATGATCATACTACCCAAAGCAATCTACAGATTCAATGTATCTCTATAAAAATACCAAAGGCAGTTTTCACAACACTAGAACAAATAATTCTAAAATTTGTATGTAAACACAAAAGACCCTGAATACACAAAACAATCTTGAGAAAAAAGAGCAAAACCAAAAGTATCAAGCTGACCCTAGTAACCCAGCTGGAACCGGTCTGAGGTGGCACAGGGCCTGTGAGTTTGGTTTTAAGTGCCTGGTGGGAAAGCACATGTAAGTGCAACTCCTTTCTCAGAATGAGAAAATTATTGCTCAGAAAGGCACAACTTGTCTAAGTTTACACAGCTAGTTGGCAGATTGGCTAGGACTTGGTTTTCGTCATCAAAGTCAGTGCTCTTTAAGCTATCTAGGAGCAGACAAGATGGCCGAGTAGAAGGACCTGAGCTAGCCATCTCTCACACAAACACCAAAATCACAACTACCTGCTGAGCAACCAATGACAAAAAATGACTGAAACCAACCAAAAAAAGGATACTCTAGTTCCAAAGACAAGGAAGAAGCCACAATGAGAAGGTAGGAGGGGCATATTCGTGATCAAATCCCATACATGCTGGGTGGGGAACCCACAAACTAGAAAATAATTATACTGCAGAGGTTCTCCCACAGGAAAGAGAGTTCTGAGCCCCACATCAGGCTACCCAGTCTGGGCATCTGGCATTAGAAGCCCCAGAGCATTTGCTTTGAAGGCCAGCAGGGCTTGATCACAGGAACTCCACAGGACTGGGGGAAACAGAAATGCTACTCTTGGAAGGTGAACACAAGGTCTTGTGCACACCGGGACCCAGGGTAAAAAGCAGTGACTTCACAGGAGCCTGGGACAGACCTACCTGCTGGTCTTGGAAGGTCTCCGGGGGAGGCAGGGGGCAGCTCTGGCTCACTGCAGGAACAAGGACACTGGTGGCAGAGGTACTGGTGAGTACTACTCATTGGTGTGAGCTGTCCTGGAGGCCACCATTTTGATGCAAAGACCTGGTCCCACCCAAGAGCCCTTAGGCTCCAGTGCTGGGATGCCGCAGGCCAAACAACCAATAGGGTAGGAACACAGTCCCACCCATCAGCAGACAGGCTGCTTTAAGTTTTCCTGAGCCCACAGCTGCTTCTGAACATACTGCTTGACAGAGCCCTGCTCACCATAGAGACAAGACCCAGCTCCACCCACCAGTGGGCAGGTATCAGTCCCTCCCACCTGGAAGCCTGCACAAGCCTCTTAGACCAGCCTCACCTACCAGGGGTCAGACACCAGAAGCAAGAGGAACTACAATCCTGCAGCCTGTGACACTGCAAATACAAAGTTAGATAAAATGAGACAGCAGGGCTTCCCTGGTGGCGCAGTGGTTGAGAGTCCGCCTGCCGATGCAGGGGACACAGGTTCGTGCCCCAGTCCGGGAAGATCCCACATGCCGCGGAGCAGCTGGGCCTGTGAGCCATGGCCACTGAGCCTGCGCATCCAGAGCCTGTGCTCCACAACAGGAGAGGCCACAACAGTGAGAGGCCCACGTACAGGTTAAAAAAAAAAAAAAAAAAAAAATGAGACAGCAGAGGAACATATTCCAGATGAAGTAACAAGATAAAACCCCAGAAGAACAACTAAGTGAAGTGCAGACAGGCAATCTAACTGAAAACGAATTCAGAGTAATAGTAAAGATGATCCAAGATCTTGGAAAAAGAACGGAGGCACAGACCAAGAAGATATAGGGAATGTTTAACAAGGAGCTAGAAGATTTAAAGAACAAACAGAGTTCAACAATACAATATCTGCGATGAAAAACACACTAGAATAAATCAATAGCAGAATAAATGAGGCAGAAGGATGGATAAGTGAGCTGGAAGACAGAATGGTGAAAATCACTGCTGTGGAACAGAATAATGAAAAAAGAATAAAAGAAATGAGGACAGTTTAAGAAATCTCTGGGACAACATTAAATGCACGAACATTCGTATTATAGAGGTCCCATAAGGAGAGGAAAGGGCCTGAGAAAACATTTGAAAAGATAATAGCTGAAAACTTACCTAACATGGGAAAGGAAACAGTCACCCAAGTCCAGGAAGCACAGAGAATGCCATACAGGATAAACCCAAGGAGGAACACACCAAGACACATATTAATCAAATTGACAAAAGTTAAAGACAAAGAGAAAATATTAAAAGCAACAAAGGAAAAGCAAAAAATAACATACAAGGGAATCCCTATAAAGTTATCAGTTGATTTTTTAGCAGAAACTCTGCAGGCCAGAATGAACTAACACATATATCTAAAGTGATGAAGGGAAAAAAACCTACAAGTATATTCTTATACTCTACCCAGCAAAGCTCTCGTTCAGATTCAAAAGAGAAATCAAAAGCTTTACAGACCAGCAAAAGCTAAGAGAATTCAGCAACACCAAACCTACTTTACAACAAATGCTAAAGGTATTTCTCTAGGCAGAAAAGAAAAGGCCACAACTAGAAACAAGAAAATTACAAATGGGAAAGCTCACCAGTAAAGGCAGGAAAATATACATACATAAATATGGTATCAAAACCAGCAACTGTGAGAAGAGGTGAGTACAAATATAGAATACTGGAAATGCATTTGAAATTAAGAGACCAGAAACTTAAAACAATCTTGTACATACATATGGACTGCTATATCAAAACTTCATGGTAACCACAAACCAAAAATCTATAATAGATACACACACAAAAAAGAAAAAGCAATACAAACATAACACTAAAGACAGTCATCAAATCACAAGAGAAGAGAAAAATATAGGAAGGGAAGAAAAAAGACCTGCAAAAACAAACCCAAAACAATTAACAAAATGGCATAAGTATGTATCAGTAATGACCTTAAACATAAATGGATTAAATGCTCCAACCAAAAGCAAAAACAAGAACCTTATGTATGCTGTCTACAAGAGACCCACTTCAGATCTAGGGACACATACAGACTGAAAGTGAGGGGATGGACAAAGGTATTTCATACAAATGGAAATCAAAAGAAAGCTGGAGTCGCAAAATCCGTATCAGACAAAATAGACTTTAAAATAAAGACTGTTACAAGAGACAAAGAAGGACGTTACATAATAATCAAGGGAAAAATACAAGAAGAGAAAACAATTGTAAATATATATGCATCCAACATAGGAGCACCTCAACACAGAAGGCAAATGCTAACAGCCATAAAAGGAGAAATCAACAGTAAAACAATAAGAGTGGAGAACGTTAACAGCCCACTTACATCAATAGACAGATCATCTAGACAGAAAATCAATAAGGAAGCACAGAACTTAAATGACACACTAAATCACATAGACTTAATTGATATTTATAGAGCATTCCATCTGAAAGTAGCAGAATACACAATCTTTTCAAGTGAACATGGAACATACTCCAGCACAGATCACATCATGAGCCATAAAGCAAGCCTCTATAAATTTGAGATTGAAATCGTATCAAGCATCTTTTCCGACCACGACACTATGAGATCGGACAACAAATACGAGAAAAAACTAAAAAAACACCAACACGTGGAGGCTAAACCATATGCTACTAAATAACCAATGGATCACTGAAGAAGTCAAAGAGGAAATCAAAAAATACCTAGAGGTGAATGAAAATGAAAACACAACGATCTGAAACCTACGGTACACAGCAAAATCAGTTCTAAGAGCGAAGTTTATAGCAATACAATCTTACCTCAGGAAAGAAGAAACATCCCAATTAAACAACCTAACCTTACACCTAAAGCAACTAGAGAAAGAACAACAAACAAAACTCAAAGCTAGCAGAAGGAAATAAATCATAAAGATTAGAACAGAAATAAATTAAACAGAGATGAAAAAAACAATTAAAAAAGATCAATGAAACTAAAACCTAGCTCTTTGAAAAGACAAACAAAATTGATAACCTTTAGCCAGACTCATGAAGAAAAAGAGGGTGATGGCTCAAATCAATAAAATTAGAAAAAAAATAGGAGAAGTTACAACTGACACCACAGAAATAAAAAGGAGCATAGAAGACTACTATAAGCAATTATATACCAATAAAATGGACAACTTAGAAGAAATGGACAAATTCTTAGAAAGGTACAATCTCACAAAACTGAACCAGGAAGAAATAGGAAATATGAACAGACCAATCACAAGCACTAAAATTGAAACTGTGACATAAAAGCTTCCAACAAACAAAAGCCTAGGACCAGATGGCTTCACAGGTGAATTCTATCAACCATTTAGTGACTAGTTAACAAGTATCCTTCTGAAACTATTTCAAAAATTGCAGAGGAAGGAACACTCCAAACTCATTCTATGAGGCCACCATGACCCTGATAGTAATACCAAAGATACCACAAAAAAAGAAAATTAAAGGCAGAAATCACTAATGAACATAGATGTAAAAATACTCAACAAAATACTAGCAAACTGAATCCAAAAACACATTAAAAGGATTATACACCTTGATCAAGTGGGATTTATCCCAGAGATGCAAGAACTTTTCGATCTCTGTAAATCAATCAGTGTGATACACCACATTAACAAACTGAAGATTAAAAACCATACAACCATCTCAATAGATGCAGAAAAAACTTTTATCAAAATTCAACACCCATTTATGATAAACACTCTCCAGAAAGTGGGCATAGAGAGAACCTACCTCAACATAATAAAGGCCATGTATGACAAAACCCACAGCTAACATCATACTCAATGGTGAAAAACTGAAAGCATTTCCTTTAAGATCAGGAACAAGACTAGGATGTCCACTCTAGCCACTTTTATTCTGCATAGTTTTGGAAGGCCTAGCCATGGTAATCAGAGAAGAAAAAGAAATAAAAGGAATCCAAATTGGAATGGAAGTAAAACTGTCACTGTCTGCAGATGACATGATACTATACACAGAAGATCCTAAAGATGGTATCAGAAAACTACTAGAGCTCATCAATGAATTTGGTAAAGTTGCAGGATTCAAAATTAATACACAAAAATCTGTTGCATTTCTATAAACTAATAACAAAAGATCTGAAAGAGAAATTAAGGAAACAATCCTATTTGCCATCGCATCAAAAAGTATAAATTACCTAGGAATAAACCTACCTAAGGAGGCAAAAGACCTGAACTCCGAAAACTATAAGCTGCTGATGAAAGAAATCGAAGATGATACAAATAGATGGAAAGATATATCATGTTCTTGGATTGGAAGAATCAACTGTCAAAATGACTATACTACCCAAGGTAATCTACAGATTCAATGTAATCCCTACCAAATTACAAATGGCATTTTTTGCCGATCTAGAACAAAAAAATCTTAAAACTTGTATGGAAACAAAAGACCCCAAATACCGAAAGCAATTTTGAGAAAGAAAAACTGAGCTGGAGGAATCAGCCTCCCTGACTTTAGCTACAGTAATGAAAACAGTATGGTAATGGCACAAAGAGTGACTTGCAGATCAATGGAACAGGATAGAAAGCCCAGAAATAAAACCATGCACCTACAGTCAATTAATCTATGGCAAAGGAGGCAAGAATATACAATGGAGAAAAAACAGTCTCCTCAATAAGTGGTGCTGGGAAAACTGCACAGCTATATATAAAAGAATGATATTAGAGCATTTGCTAACACCATACAGAAAAATAAACTCAAAATGGATTAAAGACCTAAATGTAAGACCAGATACTATAAAACTCTTAGAGGGAAACATAAGCAGAACACCCTTTGACATAAATCACAGCAATATTTTTTGGATCCATCTCCTAAAGTAATGAAAGTTAAAAACAAAAATAAACAAATGGAACCTAATTGAATTTAAAAGCCTTTGCATAGCAAAGGAAACCATAAACAAAATGACAAGACGACCAACAGAATGGAAAAAAATATTTGTAAAAGATGCGACCAACCAGAGGTTAATCTCCAAAATACAGAGACAGCTCATGCGGCTCAATATCAAAATTAATAATAACCCCATCAAAAAAATGGGCAGATCTAAATAGACATTTCTCCAAAGACAACATACAGATGACCAACACACACAAGAAAAGATGCTCAACATTGCTAATTATTAGAGAAATGTAAGTCAAAACTACAATGATGTATCACCTCACACTGGTCAGAATGGCCATCATCAAACAGTCTACAAACAACAAATGCTGCAGAGGGCATGAAGAAAAGGGAACCCTCCTATGTTGTTGGTGGGAATATAAAGTGGTACAGACACTATGGAGAACAGTATGAAGTTTCCTTAAAAAACTAAAAATAGAGCTATCATATGATCCAGCAACCCTACTCCTGGGCATATATTCGGAGAAAACCATATTTCGAAAAGATACATGCACCCCAGTGTTCAATGCAGCACTATTTACAATAGCCAAGACATGGAAGCAACCTAAATATCCACTGACAGATGAATGGATAAAGAACATGTGGCACATATATACAATGGAATATTACTCAGCCATAAAAAATACTGAAATAATGCCATCTGCAACAACATGAATGGAGTAGAGGTTATCATACTAAGTGAAGTAAGTCAGACAAAGACAAGTATCATGCAATATCACTTATATGTAGAATCTAAAAAAATGATACAAATGAACTTCAAAAAACAGAAACAGGCTCACAGAAATAGGTAACAAACTTATGGTTATCAAAGGGGAAAGGTGGAGGGGAAGGGATAAATTAGGAGGCTGTGATTAACATATACACACTACTATACATATAATAGATAATCAACAAGGACCTACTGTACAGCCCAGGGAACTCTAACCAATACTCTAACCAATAACCTATATGGGAAAAGAATCTGAAAAAGAATAGATATATGTAAAAACATTGTTAGCTAAAACCAAGGGTATGATGCTTCCTCATTTCAAACTATACTACTACAAAGCTATGGAAATCAAGAGTATAGTACCAGCACAAAAACGACAGGTAGGTAAATGGAACAGAACAGAGAGCCCAGAAATAAGCCCACACTTACATGCTCAATTAATGTATAACAAAGGAGGCAAGAATATACAATAGGGAAAAGAAACCTCTTCAGTAAATGGTATTGGGAAAACTGGACAGCTACATGCAAAAGAATTAAATCAAACCATTTTCTTACATCATATACAAAAATAAACTTAAAATCTATTAATGACTACCTGAAACCATGAAACTTAGAAGAAAACATAGGCAGTAGGCTCTGTGGCTTCAATCTTAGCAACAATTTTTTGGATATGTCTCCTCAGGCAAAGGAAACAAAAGCAAAAATAAACAAATGGGACTACATCAAACTAAAAAGCTTCTGCAGAGTAAAGGAAACTATTATCAAAATGAAAAGGCAACCTATCAAATGAGAGAAGATATTTGCAAATGGTATGTCTGATAAGGGGTTAATATACAAAATATACAAAGAACTCATATAATTCAATATATATAAATTTAAAAAATCCTAATTAAGAAAATGGGCATAGGAGCTGAATAGAGACTTTTCTCAGAAGACATACAGATGGCCAACAGGCACATGAAAAGATGCTCAACATCACTAATCATCAGGGAAATGCAAATCAAAACCACAATGATATATCACCTCACACCTGTCAGAATGGCTATTATCAAAAAGATAGCAAAGCAACTCTACCCACCACCAGTCCCTCCCAGCAGGAAGCTTGCAACAGCCTCTTAGATAGCCTCAGCCACGAGACGGCAGACAGCAGAAGCAAGAAGAATTACAATCTTCCAGCCTGTGGAACGAAAACCACATTCACAGAAAGATAGACAAAATGAAAAGGCAGAGGACTATGTACCAGATGAAGGAACAAGATAAAACCTCAGAAAAACAACTAAATTTAGCAGAGATAGGCAACCTTCCAGAAAAAGAACTGAGAATAATGATAGTGAAGATGATCCAGGACCTCAGAAAAAGAATGGAGGCGAAGACTGAGAAGATGCAAGAAATGTTTAACAAAGACCTAGAAGAATTAAAGAACAAACAAACAGAGATGAAGAACACAATGACTGAAATGAAAAATACACTAGAAGGAATCAATAGCAGAATAACTGAGGCAGAAGAATGGATAAGTGACGGGGAAGACAGAATGATGGAATTCACTGCCACGGAACAGAATAAAGAAGAAGGAATGAAAAGAAATGAAGACAGCCTAAGAGACCTCTGGGACAACATTAAACGCCAACAACATTCGCATTATAGGGGTCCCAGAAGGAGAAGAGACCTAGAAAGGACCCGAGAAAATATCTGAAGAGATTATAGTTGAAAACTTCCCTAACATGGGAAAGGAAATAGCCACCCAAGTCCAGGAAGCACAGAGTCCCAGGCAGGATAAACCCAAGGAGAAACACGCTGAGACACATAGTAATCAAATTGACAAAAATTAAAGACAAAGTAAAGTTATTAAAAGCAACAAGGAAAAAACGACAAATAACATAAAAGGGAACTCCCATAAGGTTAACAGCTGATTTCTCAGCAGAAATTCTACAAGCCAGAAGGGAGTGGCAGGACATATTTAAAGTGATGAAAGGGAAGAACCTACAGCAAAGATTAGTCTACCCAGCAAGGATCTCATTCAGATTCAATGGAGAAATCAAAAGCTTTACCGACAAGCAAAAGCTAAGAGAATTCAGCACCACCAAACCACCTCTACAACAAATGCTAAAGGAACTTCTCTAAGTGGGAAGCACAGGAAAAGGACCTACAAAAACAAACCCAAAACAATTAAGAAAATGGTAATAGGAACATACATATCGATAATTACCTTAAATGGAAATGAATTAAATGCTCCAACCAAAAGACACAGGCTTGCTGAATGGATACAAAAACAAGACCCATCTATATGCTGTCTACAAGACACCCACTTCAGACCTAGGGACACATATAGACTGAAAGTGAGGGGATGGAAAAAGATATTCCATGCAAATGGAAATCAAAAGAAAGCTGGAGTAGCAATACTCATATCAGATAAAATAGACTTTAAAATAAAGAATGTTACAAGAGACAAGGAAGGACATTACATAATGATCAAGGGATCGACCCAAGAAGAACGTATAACAATTATAAATATATATGCACCCAACATAGGAGCACCTCAATACATAAGGCAAATGCTAAGAACTATAAAAGAGGAAATCAACAGTAACACAATAATAGTGGGGGACTTTAACATGTCATTTACACCAATGGACAGATCATCCAGACAGAAAATTAATAAGGAAACACAAGCTTAAATGACACAATAGACCAGATAGATTTAATTGATATTATAGGACATTCCATCTGAAAACAGCAGATTACATTTTCTTCTCAAGTGCACGTGGAACATTCTCCAGGATAGATCACATGTTGGGTCACAAATCAAGCCTCAGTAAATTTAAGAAAACTGAAATCATATCAAGCATCTTTTCTGACCACAACACTATGAGATTAGAAATAAACTACAGGGAAAAAAATGTAAAAACACAAACATATGGAGGCTAAACAAACAAGAAAGACAGCAAACAACAAGCATTGGTGAAAATGTGGAGAAAAGGGAACCCTCATGCATTCTTGGTGGTAATGTAAATTGGTGCAGTCACTATGCCAAACAGTATGGAGGCTGTCAAAAAGTTAAAAACAGAACTACCATATATGATCCAGCAATTCCACTTCTGGATACTTATCCAAAGAAAACAAAAACACTAATTCAAAAAGATATATGCACCTGTAAGTTCATTGCAGCATTATTCACAATAGCTAAGATACAGATGCAACCTAAGTGTCCACTGATAGATAAATGGATAAAGATGTGTGTGTCTGTGTGTGTGTGTGTGTGTGTGTGAGTGTGTATATACACATTCCATGTAATATTATTCAGCCATAAAAAAAGAATGAAACCTTGCCATTTGTGACAACACGGATAGACCTAGAGGATATTATGCTAAGTGAAATAAGTCAGAGGAAGACAAATATTGTATCATTTCACTCACATACGGAATCTAAAAAACAAATGAACAAACAAAAAACAGAACAGAGTCATAGATACAGAAAACAAACAGATGGTTGCCAGTAGGAAAGTGGATGGTGGCAGGGGATGAGTGAAGTAGGTGAGGGAAATTAAGAGGTAGAAACTTCTAGTTACAAAATAAGTGAGTCACAGGGATGTACAGCATGGGGAATATAGTCAATAATAACCAAATATCTTTGTATGATGACAAAGGTGGTCAAAAGGTACAAACTTCCAGTCATAAGATAAATAAGTACTGAAATGATTAATACAATTAACACTGCTGTATGTTATATTTGAAATTTGTAAGAATAAATTCTAAGAGCTCTCGTCACAAGGAATGAATATTTTTTTCTTTTTCTTATATTACCTATATGAGATGATGGATGTTCACTAAACTTACTGTGGTAATCATTTTATGATGTATGTAAGTCAAATAATTATGCTGTATACTTCAAACTTACACAGTGCTGTTATGTCAATTATATCTCAATAAAACTGGAAGAAGAACAAATAAGAACAAAAATAGATAAAAAGAGAAGGAAAGAATTTTCAGCCTTGGATTTTTGCCTGTATTCTAGGTGTTAATTTACGTAATGCATCTTGTAGAATCATATCAGAACCTGTGGTGGCAAATCCTAAATGGTCTACCAATGTTTCAGGAAGATGCACAAAGGAACCAATGTTTGGTGTTAGGAGAGTGGCCTCAGAAGAGTGGGAGTAGGACCACCCTGAAAGTGTGTGAACTTCTTCCCTTAAGGAGATCTGCCCATATATTTTAAATGACCAGAGTCTTAGTGGTTCAACCAAATGGGCACAAAATAAAAAGCCCCAGGGAATGTTAAAAAGAAACTTTACATGGAAGGAATCATGAATGTCCTCACGATTCCATGTAAAAAGATTTCATCAGAATTATTACTCCTGGCATGTTTCCCTACCACTGACCCATTCTTCTTCATGGAATATGACTTCATGGAATAAGAACTGAGGATGTGGGGTTAGCTTTTTCAGAGATCACTTCTTAGATATCTCTCACTAGATTGACCTTATATTGGACATCTAAAGCTACCCAACATTTGCTGCCATAAATTCCAAAGAGTTTGTCAAAAATACAGATAACATTTGGGTTTCCACACACTTATCTCAGATTCTTATTTCTCTGTTGACACTGAATACATAAAAAAAAAAAGTGTTATTTATCGATCTCCTAATTTATCTCCATCACTAAATTTCACAATAACTTACGTCTCCTCTTCAGCTTTCATTTGGAAGGCATCTTCTAACCAATCTAATAATTTGTGTGTAAACTCACTCACGTCTTGCTGTGGGGGGGAAAAAAAAGTCTTGTTGAAATTCGAGCCTACCAATGAAAACACTAAATACTGCAACATAAAACTTACAGCCAGTCTTTTCAAATGTATAATTAACTGACTCCTCACAACGGTATCACTGAAATGTTTCCCATCAAATGCAAGAAATATTTATAACTCAACCAGAGCATAAAATCAATATTTGAGAAAAACAAGCATTATATTCATAATCATGTAACTGGGTTTCACCTTAGGAGGGAAAAAAATATGTATGTATGTGTGTGTGTGTGTGTGTGTGTGTGTGTGTGTGTGTATAAATTCAAACTTATCAATGAGATTTTTAAAAAGTTATTACCTCCCCACAAAGAGCTCTCTAATGAATCTTTATAAAATGAAGGACCCACGTTACCAAAGAGTTCTTCATTATATAAAGATTTATTACTGGTTTCTGTCTTAGAAGGAATATGTGTTTTTAAACAATTCATTTTTTCAATTCAACTGTTAATGCACAACTTTTTAAGCCATATCTGATTTTACTAAGATATCTGTTAATTTGGATAGGTTGAGCCTAATTAATCACTGACTCCCCAACTATCAAGTCTACCACCTCATGAACTTCGAACTGATTCTCCAATCAGAACCAGCACAATCTTCACCTTTTGCCATCCCTTCGGTCCTAGATTACCTGACATAGATAAACAGGAATAAGCAGTGGCAGTTGTACTTGTCAACTACCATAAAATTCTTTCAACACTCCGACCTGGAGCATAGCAAACAGGTTTGTGGGGAGTGGAGTGGGCTGGGGTGGGCTGGAGGGATAAAGCAACCCTACTATGACTTCCCAAAGACAGATAAATAAGTGTAAGCAATTTGCCTTTATCAAAATAGTCCCAAATATAAAACAATCTTACTATTATACATTTTCACAGATAGAAGTTTTTTGAAAAGCATCTGGGCCAACCTATTTACCTTTAAAATGTTGAAACTAAGGTCTAGGAAGCTTAAATAAATTGCTCCAAAGCCATATAAAGACAACTAAACTTAACATATAAAGACAACTTCCTTAACAGGAAGGATTCTCCTTGAGAGCCACCGGAGGGAGCACGGCCCTGCCAACACCTTTATTTTGAACTTCTGGCTTCTAGAACTATAAGAGAATCATTTTCTATTGTCTTGAAATCACTCGGATTGTGATAATTTGTTACAGCTGTCCTAGCACACTAATATAAGACTTTAAAATGACTTTCCATACTTTTCTATAACATTACTTACCCTGCAAGGTTATATCTGACAAGAAACAAAAAGGTTTCCTACTTATCCAATACTCTTTAGAAGAAAATGTTAGGGGGGAGAAAAACAACAAATATAAGCAAATTCTGATGTGACCACCTTTTTTGTTCATTTATCTTTGCCATAAAAAGTGAATTAAAAAAAAAAAGCACAGGGAAGGCAGTGGCAAAATCAGACATCTTTCAGCTCTCCACACATCCATGTAACAGATATATATCCAAGTACTACAACACCTACACTGCAAACGTAGCAGATTTTTTAAATCTCCTCTCAAGTATCGTCTTTATTTTTTGCCCATTATGTCACTGTCATCTTTTCCAACACTGTTGCTATTATTCTCTGTTACTTTCTTTCCTTCTCTTCCACTTTCCTTCTTTAATTTCTCTGACTTCTCACATTATATGTGAAAATGTTGGTTTGTTTATAGACATTTTCTATTTTTATAGGAAAATTCCCAATATTCTTTCTAAAAAATTGATAAAAAGCAACCAAACAGCACTACATAAAGATTGGGAAATAAAAGAGCAATAAAAGAAAAATAAAATAACAAAGTTAATGTCATTCAGAAACCTTTTCTGAGTAATTATGGAAAACTACTTTCTGCCAGCAAAAAGAGGCATATCAAAAGCGTGTACACTATACTGACACTGGGTTATCACACCTTGGTGAAGATTTTTAATTAAAAATTTGTGAACATTCTGAATTTTACCTACTGCTTTCATTTAGTAATTTTAATTATAATATAAATTACAGCTTCATTTATCATATACTTTCAAGATTATCACTATTTCTTAATTTAAAAGTAAATCTTCCAAACAAACAATGTTTTAAGTGGCTCCAGCTTATTTGTATAAAGATAAATGACAACACCTTTGTCATTTATCTTTGAAAAAAACTGCTTAAGAAAAGATCAGATTAAATAAAAAAGTTAATGAACTAGTAAGCACAACAAAGCTACCTGCTGGGAGTCATTTGATTTGAAAGCATCCTTAAGAATTTCAACTGCTCTTGATGGATCAACATATTTCCTTTTAGTACCAACAAGAAGTGCAAATAGATACCGAAGCTCACGCATAAAAGGCAAATTCCGATGCTCCTATTGAAAAAAAAGAAAAAATCCTTAAGTGAAGATTAAAATCTTTACTGGTAAAGAGATACTCATTTTAAAATTAACCAAAAATTTAACTAATATAGATTAGGGATGAATCTAGCACTCCTATTATCATAAAAAAGGAAGAGTGATCTTGTCATCTAGGAGACTGAAAGAAGAAGTCAAACATGGAAAGAGCAGAGGACCTAGACTAAGCTCACAATTTTAGAATAAATGCCACATATTCACAGTAAATCATGTCATTACCCAGCCAAGAATATCCTCATTTAAGTCTGTTTATTATAATCCTTTCCATTCAGCAAAGCCCAGCTGCTGCTGAGGACAGCAATAACAAGAGCCAATATTCAATGAGTGCTAACCATATGCCAGGCACTACTTAAGTACTTTACGCTCAATAAACCCATTTAAGCAAAAATCCCCCTCCTCCATGAAGCCTTCCCAGGCCCCTCCAAGTCAATGATCTCTTCAAACTCCACATCTACTGAAATTAATGTTTTTCATTCAGCAATGAATCACTACTGCCACTGTTATGTGAAAATCCTAATTATCAGACACATTAGTCTAATAAGTAATTAGACTAGATCCTAATGAGACTAATGTATCATCATTCTAGTGTTCCTTTGAAAACTCACTATTGTTTTTCTTCTTCCATAAGGAACAAAAACAACCCACTATTATCAATCACAAACAATTTATTTTAAAATAAGAAAACTTTTTATAAGAATGTAATTCGCATGTCTTAGTGAAATACATTATGATAACAAATCAGACAGGCAATTCTTACTATGGTTAGCTCCTGAAATAACAATTTTAACAGATAAAGCTTACATATACTATTTAAATATTAGAAAAATTTTCCAAGTTTGCATAGTTTTGTAGCAGTGTGTGTCTGTACAGTTGTTACCCAGAATAATATAATCAATTAATAAAGAAACAGTTGCTCCCACAATATATTAAAGAGTAGTCCTAAGAAATAGGTGTAAAGGAATAAAACTGATTCCAAATATTTATTTGATTTAAAACTACATACCCATTACAGCAATCAGAAAGTACAAAAAGTCTAACATAAAAACGCTAAGTTATAGAAAACATGGATTTTATTTAAGCATAATAAATTCCATCATTGATGATAAAGATGAAATGCAGAAGTTTTAAATGAGATAAAAAATTAATCCATGATTTTTCTGTGGTACTTACTATTCCCCAACAAGTGCCCTATATAAACAGGTTTCAAGAGTGTAAATGTTAAAAACTTTAATCCATAAAATAATTTTCAGAAATCTCCTTAATTTCTTGTGATCAATTTCTTCATTTATCACTGTACCTAAGGCAAGGCAGTTTTTTGAGACATTTCTTGCCAAGTGACAAGAATGAAATAAATGACTTTTGAAAATCAAGTGAAATTCTGCTGAGACGCATATGTGAAAAGTTAAATACTTTAATAAAACATTTTTTGCTCTCAGCCAATTCCTGTGGCTAGAAAATCTTGAATTTCAAAAGGCAAAATGAGTGGTTGCTGTTAAGACTAGCCACTGCATAAATTATGAAAATACCACCACATCTAGAAATTATTCAAACACAATTCTTTATCTTTTTTAAACAGATTTATCAAGATATAACTGATGTACAATATACTGTACATTAGAAAGTGTACAATTTTACAAGCTTCACATATGTATACATCTATCACCACAATCAATAACATACCTGTCCATCAACCCCAAAACTTTCTTCATCTCTCACTCCCCTCCCTAATCATTCCCAGGTGACCATGGTTACTTTACACTTTCTAGAAATTTATATAAATCAAATCATATTCTATGTACTCATTTTAGTCAATGGTTTCCTGCAATCGGCATAATTATTTTGAACTTCATCCATATGTTTATGTACATTAATAATTAATTCCACTTTATTGCTGAGTGGGATTCCATTGTGTGGACAGACCACAACTTATTTATCCATTAACCTGTTCCAGTTGCAGTGGATATTACTGGATGTGGCTCTGTGTGGACATATGGTTTCATTCCTCTTGAGTAAAGAACTGAAGGGAAATGGCAAGGCTGTATGGTAGATGTTTTTAAGAAACAAACAAACTGTTTTCCAAAGGCATTAAACTACTTTATATTCTCACTGGCAGTGTAATGAGAGTTCTAGGTCCACATTCTAAAACACCTGGATATGGGCTATATTGTTTAACTTTAGTTCTTCTAGTGGCACCCCTCATTTTAATTTGCATTTGGCCTAATGACTAGTAACATTGAACATCATTTCATGTAGTTATTTACAATCTGTGTATCTTCTTTGGTGTTGTAATCTGTTGAGATATTTTTCCCAATATAGTAATAGGTTACTTGTCTTACTATTGAGATGTAAAAGTTCTGTACATATTTTAGATACAATTCCTTTGTATGATATATGTTTTGCTAATATTTTCTCCCAATCTGTGGCTTGCCTTTTCATTTTGTATGAATTTTTCAAAGACAAGCTTTTCATTTTGATGAAAATATCAATTTTTTTCTTGTATGATTTGTGCCTGTTTATTGTCCTTCTTAAGAAATCTTCTCTTAATCCAGAACCCTAAAATTTTCTATGTTTTCCTCAAGAATTTTTATAGTTTTAGTTCTTTGTTTTAGGTCTACAGTTCATTGTGATTTTTTTTTTTCATAAATAGTGTCCTGTAAAGGTTGGAAAGTATTTTTCTGTCTAAGACATCATTGGTTTAAAAGATTTTCCTTTGACCATTGAATTGTTTTGGCAACTCTGATTAAAACCAATTACCCCTATATGTGTTGTTCTATTTCTGGACTCTCTATTCTGTACTACTGATCTATATGACTATCTTTTCACCAATAACAGTGTCTTGATCATTAGCCAAATAATTAATTCCTCCAACACTGCCTTTCTCTTTAAAACTGCTATGGCTATTCCACATCCCTTGATTCTGCATATAGATTTTACAATCAATTTGTCAATTCCTATGAAAATGCCTGCTGGGATTATAACTGGATTGCACTGATTCTACAGATTAAGGTGGGGACAACTGATATCTTAAAAAAACTGAATCCCCTGATCCATGAACATAGTATATCTCTTTATTTCTTTAATTTCTCTCAGCAATCTTTTGTAGTTTTCCATATCTTTTGTCTACTTTATCTCTAATATTCCATATTTTATGCTGTCTTACATAAGTACTTTTTAATTTAAATTCCCAATTGTGTGTTACTAGTATTAAGAAATACAGTTGATTTTTGTATGTTTGCCTTGTATCATGTAATGCTGCTGAATGAACTCACTTCTTGATTCTAGCATCTTTTTTTTTTAGTAGAGTACTTAGGATTTTCTAAATAGACAGTCATATAAATGAAAAGACAGCTTTGTTTCTTCCTTTCCAATCTGCGTGCTTATTTCTTTTTCTTACCTTACAGCACTGGTTAAGAACTCCAGTCTAATGTTTAATAGAAGAGTGGTGAGGGACATCTTGTTTGTTCCTGATCTTTGAGGAAAAGGGTTCAGTCTTACACCATAAAGTATTATAATTAGTTGTAAGTTTCTCATAAATGAGTTTTATCAGGATAAAAAAGTTTTTTACTATTCCTAGTTTCTGTGAGATTTTGCCATAAATATATGTTAGCTTTCTTCAAATCCTTTTTCTTCACCTACTGAGATAGTCATACGGCTCTTCTTGTCTAATATGTTAATATGATGAATTATACTGATTTTTGAACACTAAACCAATCTTTCAGTCCTGGATAAACTCCACCTGCCAATGAGGTATATTTTTATCCTTTATATGTACTACAGCATCCAACTTGCCAAAAATCTGACAATTTCTTCTTCTATTATTCATGAGGAATATTGGTCTGTAGTTTTCTTTTCTTGAAATATATTTTTCTACTTTTGGTTTCAGCGTAATGTTGGTCTCATAGAGTAAATTTGGAAGTTTTATCTCTTTTTCAATTTTCTGGGAAAACATGTAGAGAATTGCTATTATTTCTTCCTTAAATGTTTGGTATAACTCACCAATAAACCTTGCTGCTATTGATTTTTTTTTTGGTGGGTAGGTTCTTAACTAAAAATTCAATTTCTTTAATATAATATAGAGATACTCAGGTTATCTATCTTTTCATCAGTTTCAACAGCTGTTAGCTTTTTAAATATTTGCCTGTTGTGTATAATATTTCACTATTCTCTTACTGTCTACAGAATATGCAGTGATGTGCCCCTCTTTCATTCTTTATTTTGGTAATTTGTTTCTTCTCTCTTTTTTCTTACTCAGTCTACTTAGAAGGTTATCAATTTTACCAACTTTCTTAAGAAGCAGCTTGTGGTTCCATTAATTTTTCTCTACTGTTTTCCTGATGTCTAATTCATTGATTTATGTACTTAATTATTTCCTTTCTTCTGCTTTCAAATTAACAAGATTTCCCCCCCTAATTTTTTGATGCAATCTGATGCCATTAATTTGAAACAATTCTTATTTTCTAATAAGGCATTTAGTTCATGTATTTTCCACTAACCACTGTTTTAGTTAAATCCCTCTAATTTTGATACATCATGTTTTAATTTTTATTCAGTTCAGAATACCCTGAAATTTCTTCTTTGACTTGTTCTTTGTTCCTGGGATTATTTAGAGGTGTAAATAATTTCCAAGTACTAGGGGGATTATCTAGATATCTTTCAAATTGCAAGTAATAATTCTAAATAATCATGTGAATTATAAATATACTTCAACCAAGACATCAGAACAACAAACTAACCAAATTGTGACAGAGGGAGGCAACAGTCCAAAAAGTTTCATGTAAAAACTGTAATGACTTAAAGGTGTCTGCTTAATTTCTCTGGAAGTATGAGTAGTTGGTCAGGTGATCTTGCTTCCCTTTTGAAAATGGCTTATCAGTCTGACACTTTATGGCCAAAGATTACGGCCTGAAAAGCTGGTTATAAATCAAATTATATTCCCACTAGCTAGCATTATAAATGTTTCACATGTTTGCAGGAAAAGCAGTTTTCAAAATTAGATACTAAAAGGAAAACATAATTTAATAATGTATTATTACTATTAACAATAGGTCACACAAAGTTCAACACTTTACTAAAACCTATAACTTCTTTGTCTTTGCACCCAGTCCCCTTTAGGGCTACAGTTTCTTTATGACAGGATCACTGAAGTCTTACACTCAAGGATATCATCTCCATAATTAATTTTTTCATTAAGTATGAATTTCTGCATGCAAATCAGTCCTATCTTTTGAAAAGCTAATATGAACAGTATAACAACTAGCAATAGCTGACACCTAGTACTTACTATGTACCAGGTACTTCTAAGTCCTTTATGTGTTTTATCTCATTTAATTCTCACAGCAACTCTATAAAATAACTGCTTTTATTATTTATGCTTTTCAGATAAGGAAAATGAGCAGTAACTAGACCAAGCAGGTCCACAGCCAGAACCCAGGAAATGTGGTCCTAATGCCTGTGTTCTCTGTCACATTATATTGCCTAACAATATTAGAAGTTACAGATTCGCACTGCAAAGACAACCAGTGCAAAACTAACATTTTAAAGAGCTCAGCTACAGAAATAAATGATAAATTTTTGATTTCCACACAATTTTTCAGGAGGCAACTGAGTAAAGGCCTTGAATTGTAAATGGTAACCTATAAAATTTACTGAAATTTGACATCCAAAAAAAAGAAGAAAAAAGCAATTACTAAAGTGAAACAAAAAAATTGGCCTATTACTGACACACAGGTGAAGAAAAATTCATAATTACAATATACTAACCAAGAATAGGAAGTTATTGTTGTAGCTGAGATTAATAGGTTCACATTCAAATTTGACACTATTTCAGATTTGATTTGGCAAATTTCCAAAAAGCAAACACAGATAAAAGAATATGAAAACCATATATACGCTGCTTAAAAATTTTTCATAATTTTACCTTTTGGTTTCGGGGTAAATCTTGAACATTTGATGGAGGCTTGTAATTCAGAACTAGTCTTCTAAATTCCAAAAGATTGAATAATGACTGAAAAAGAACAACAATTTAAGATAACAGAAGGGAAAATTCTATTAACAGAACTATGAAAATATGACTGGCCTGAAAGATTTATTTTATATACAGAATATTTCCCACTAGCACAAAAAGGCCTATTTTCTCCCTGAGAAAAAGTCACATTTCTTTTATTTTGACATATTATTCTTGATCATTAACAATATTTACGGTACTGCAAAGGAGAAAATTATACGTGGACAACTCAAAAAAACATAATATATATTATTAAA
The DNA here is from genome assembly GCF_963924675.1 of Phocoena phocoena. NCBI lineage: Eukaryota > Metazoa > Chordata > Mammalia > Artiodactyla > Phocoenidae > Phocoena > Phocoena phocoena. The sequence continues at coordinate 118,620,689 of NC_089222.1, read as the reverse complement.
AGTTTCCTTTCTTTATGTTACTATGTGCCTAAGCAGTTTCCTCAAAATAAAATCTACACAAATGCAAAGTTGAGAACTTTTTAGACATGTTATGTTCAGTATGAGTTTTCTAGAGGTATCAATTCTACAAAAATATAGTACAAATAAATTTATGGGCCAGATGCTAGGTGATAGAGACACAAAGAAATTACGTATTATCGCTAATGGTCAAGGAGACACACAACCTAGAAAGGAGACAGATATTTAATTATAACAATAGCAGTGTTACTCAAAAATACAGTAATATTGATCATGTAGAGCATAATGAAAGCATGTGAAAGATGCTCGTGAAAAAGCTTCCTGCAGCTATGTTTTTAAGCTATAGCTTGTAACCCATTAATGTCATCATGATAAACATTAATTTAAAAAACTGAAATAAAATATAATGGAAAATATCAGAACATGTCATAAACAGTCAATTCACCAGAGTATCATTTGTAAAATTTTCATTGGTGATATTTTTACATACATATGTATGTGTAAAGTGTTTTACAGTGTAAAACGTATTCCTTTCTGTGAGTCACAGTTTATAAGGTTTGAAAATCATTGCACTGGAGGTTATAATGTATTAAATCTTAGTAAAAGATGGGTTAGCCAACTTGCTAGAAAATAAAAATAGCACCACAAATCCATAAGAAAACAAGATTTTGTTTAGTACTGGGTGTTGGGAAAACTGGTCCACTATATATAAATAGTCATATATAGATATAGATGTGGATTAAAGACATAAATATGAAAGGTAAAACCATAAAACTGATAACTGTGATCTAAAGTATTTTTTAATTAAACAATATGAACATATTCATTTAGTTATTCTTTCATTTAACAAATATTTATGGAGCACCTACTACATGCCAGACACAAGGAAGACAGGCAGCAGAGAATAAAATATATCAAGTCTCTGCCCTTGTACTATCTTGTTATTGCAAGTTAAAACAATGAGAGCAGATGTTATAAGTCAGAAATAATAAGTACAATAACAGACCAAAATCAGAAACTTAAGGAAGCAGCATTTAAAAGCCAGAGGAAAAAGAGCTATAAGAAAGACAAAATAAAAATAGTAAAGGAAGTGTGGAGTATGAGATCACAGAAGAAAAAGGGGTAGAAGAAGCTTTCAAACATAGTTGTGTATCAGAATAACTGCAGAGCTTTAAAAATTCCTATGTCAGGAACCTCTCAACAAAGATATAAAGTACCATAGAAGATTCTGGAGTACATCCAAGAATCACTGGCAAATTTCATGAAGGACAAGATTAGTAAAGGTTGAAGGTTGCCACATTCTAGTAAGGTAAGGGCAAGAAAATAATCTTTAGACTTGTCAATTGGGAAGTCACCTTTCCAGTAGAATGGTAGAATGGCAGAATAGCAGCAATGAGTCCTGAAGAAATGGGATAAAAGTAAGGGGGACAAAGTACAGACTGTTCTTAAAAGGAATTTAAATAGGAAAGAGAATATTGACAAATCTGGAGAATCTCAATCCCACTTCTATGCTCTGAGCTCCCACTGGAAAACTTTTTTCTTCTTCCTGAACACCCTTTAGAATTTCCTTTGGTGTGGGTCTCCTGGTAACAAAGTATTTCAGCTTCTGCTAAACTGAAAATTGTGGGGGCCTTTTTCATTTTTTAAAGATTTTTGCTAGTTATAGAATTCTAGACAGCCAGTTAACTTTTCCCAGAACTTTAAAGATAGCATTTCTGTTGAGAAGTCAACCATTAGTCTTATTTTTGCTCCTTCATAGAGGTGATACACCTTTTCTATCTGGCTACTTTTAGTATTTTCTCTGTCTAGAGTGTTTCTCTGTTTTACTATGATGTGCCTTGGTGTAGTATTCTTTACGTTCATACTACCTGGCTCCTATTGCTTCCCTAATCTGTGGCTTCATCTCTTTCATCAAGCTTGGAATATTCTTTGTCATCTCTTCAAATATTGCTTTTATCCTATTTCCCTTTTAGTTTCCCTCTGGAACCAAAAATAAATTGTGTTAGTACAATTTACACCATGTCCAAAATATCTCTTATATGCTCTCATCTGTATCTCATGGCTTTAGTGTGAAAATGTTCCACAAACTGTCCAGTTGACTAATTCTCTCTTCAGTGTGTCTGTATCCTGCTAAACTCTTCCACTGATATCTTAACTTCATTTATCATATTTTTCAGTTCTAAATTTTCTATTTTAGAAATATTTTGTTTTGAACAAAATATTCTATTTTGTTCTTTTTATAGTTTTTAGTTTTCTATCAAAATTCTCAATCATGCTTCTAATTCCTTGAGCATAGTAATAGTTACATAACAAATAATTCGATTTTTAGGTTTCCCTGTAGGTATATTTCTAATTATCTATTATTTTCTCTTAATTTTTGGACATGTCTTATTTTCTCATATAACTAATTATGACTGATTTGAGTGCTAGACACTGTATGTAAAAAACTGGAGAAAAGGGGCTTCCCTGGTGGCGCAGTGGTTGAGAGTGCACCTGCCGATGCAGGGGACGCGAGTTCGTGCCCCGGTCTGGGAAGACCCCACATGCCACCGAGTGGCTGGGCCTGTGAGCCGTGGCCACTGAGCCTGCGCGTCCGGAGCATGTGCTCCGCAGCGGGAGAGGCCACAACAGTGAGAGACCCGCGTACCGCAAAAAAAAAAAAAAAAAAAACTGGAGAAAATTCTAAGTTCGAGATGATAGTATCTTCTAACAGAATTTACGTTTCCTTCTGGCAGGCAGCAAAACTGGGACTACTTGCAAGCCTAGATCATCTTAACTCAATCAATTCTGAGAAAATCTCAAGCTGGGATTCACAAATTATAAAGCCTGGCCTATTTTTCAGTTCTCAGTTAATTCTAGGGTGTAGCCCTTTAGAATTTAACTGAAAATCTGAGGTGTTTCCTAGGGCTCCAAGCCTGTGTGAAACTTTGCTTAGCTCCCCAGCCAATCAGCAGTCACTCCTGAAATTGCCTCAAAGATAAAATCAGCCCAAAATGTGAAGCTTACTCTCTGAAATTCTTGTTCTCTCAAAGTGTAGCCTCAAAATTCCTCACTGCTTTAGGGTTTATGATGCCTTCAAAAAGCTGATTTCATTTTTATTTTGTTTTGTTTTGGACTCCAGCAAAATATGAGCGGGTAGATGTCCGAAAACAACTTAATATGTTACTACCCGAAGTAGAATTTGTGACCACGGATTATCACAACAAATCACAGAAATTTATTTTAAGTACCAATCTATACCATAAACCAGGCATAGTAGTATTAGTCAACACATGCCTTCAAAAGGGGTGGGAAAGAGTAATTGTCACTACTGCCTAAATTGTGTTTGTGAGTCATACACATTGAAAACAAGTATCCTTTCATTCAGTCCAAAGTTAATGTGTCAATTTTGAAATTTGTTAAAGTAGAGTTTGGTTAAACTCTTGCTAATTTCAGAGAGCTAATGGAAGATGAGAGTTTAAATACATAATTTATGGAAAACAAAAAGAGTGATGACAAGACAGCAAAGGGAGACATAAACTGTCTATAATGAAAAATACTAAGGAAAAGCAACATAAATTCTCCTTGGTGGATTTTTCAAAAAATGAAATGGTGTCAGATAAGTTTCAATGTGAGACAGAAACAGACTGGCAGGATTAAAAACTGAAAGTCTGTATACAGAGCAATTAAAGCCCTATGTCCTTCCCAGACTGAGAAGCATCAGACAAGTACTCTCTCTCTCTTCCTGTGGAATACAGGAAAATTTAAACTTCGAATATAATTTAACTGACTCAGGTTCATAAAAATCAGTCATAGTGTATTTCAGGGTAGGATGAGATTCAGGGCTACAAATAGGGTTAAGTAAAAGCCTGCCAATTGACCCCCAATTGTCCCTTCCCCAATTCCCTTTCTCTAGACCTGCTTTTGGAAAGTTAGCAACCATGCTTAAACCACAAAAAAATCAGGATCCAGTCTGGATTTGAGGCACAGAAATCTCATGTTGTAAAGGATTCCCGTCACCATAAAAAAAAGAAAAGAAAAGAGTTAACATGTTTGAGATGTTTGAGTATATGAAACACACTATGGATAATACCTCAAAAGAGAGGTTGAAGCAGCTGGAAATTTTTAAGGATAAATAAGTATACAGAAAACAGAAAGAAGAAAAGGTGGCAACTGACAACTCCAGGAAAACAAAGAATTACAGAGGGGTAGTCTTAGTAAACCACTATAATGTCTACAAAGTCAAAGAAAATGTAAACACTGACTACTGACTATTTTTAACTGGTGATATAACTATGTTGAGAGATGAAAGGAAAGGCAATTCTAGGTAGGTGAAATGAAAGAGCTAAGTCCTCATCTATCTCTGCAGAAAGGCATGTCATTTATAAAAACAAAGATAGCAAGAGAAACAGAATTGGTTGTAGATGCCTTTAAGAAGCAGGACTATGCTTCTCAGGCAGAGTGGTTTGGAGCAGAGGACTGTTATTTTTCACAAGGCTATTATTGTTATGGGATTTTGGTTTTCTCTTTGAACTATGTACTCATGTTCTTTGATGAAAATTAGAGACAAAAGCAAGTGCTATGAAAAACACGTTAAATGATATCCTGAAAAGTTTTGAAAACTTGCAGCACCTTTTCAATACCATACTTTTAATACATTAGAGTGGTAGAAGCATCTTAAGTCTTCAATTCCACCATAAGTAATATATGCTCCTTTATGGTTCATTCATTTACTAACTCAGTAATTACTTAAAGGGTTCCTCCAACGTGTCAGACACTCTACTATACACTGGTACAGAACAGTAACCTAGATGATGTGCTCTCTGCCCTCAGGATGCGTGTATTTTAGTCAGCTTAGAGTTTCATCATTTATGCATAAGGCGACCATATACTTTATCATCCAACCCATAACCCTTCTGAGTATGAAAAAGGGCTTCAAGACTAATTAATAGGTGCTGATAGATGTACAATGTGAGTAAACTGGGACTGTACTAGGCAAACTGAGAAGTATGAGCACCTTACTTCTGAGCATCTCAGAGGCATCCAAATGGGAATGGTGCTAAGGTTTATCATGAGAATACATGGATTACTTGAACTTAACACCCCAAACCAGAGAAAGAGGAGAACATATTCCTATAAGTAACTACCTAATTCACTGACACCCTAGTGGAAAAAGCAGCCCCAATTAGTACTTTCTACATAAAAGCTCCTTTTGAACAGGATGAAAATAGTCCTGACTAGATAACTGGTTGATACCCAATCTAAAGACAGTCAGGCTAATATTATTAGCATCCAAAAGATTATATAAGCCATTCTCTGTACAACCTTCTCCTTGCTTACAGTCTCTTTCTGATATTCTGTTCCCCTTTTCTTCCAAAATACTTAGGTCTCAGTACCTAAAGGAACAAATATAACAAAGCTGTGCCTTCTGTAGCCTATACTCATTACCTACTCTGAAGTTAGAGATTGCTAATCCCAGTAAACTACTATAATTGGTAGAAATACTTACAAAGAATTCCCTGTTGTTTCATACTAGTCTTGCCAACTAAGTATAATAAATTCCATCCCTGAGAAAAGTTTGTAATTGAAACTTCACAGTACATTTATGTCACAGCCTGAACAAGTTCCACCTTGCTTTGGAAAATACAATTTAAAAACTTCCAACACTAATACAGATTTCCTACCCAAATTTTCTTTCATAAGTGAAAAGTTCCATTTATGATGATAAACTGTTATATTTCAGATGTCTGTGAAATTAAGCAAATGTCAAGAAATGAAAAAATAAAATATTTCAATTACTAGAAAAGTAAAAGGTACTTAAAATGGGTTAAGAGACTTTAAAATTACATTCAAAAACAAAACGAAGTTATCTCCAGAAAAATTTTTCTTCCCACCCACAATTTTCTGAACTCCGAAGCTTAATGTTTTTCCACATCCCCAAGTCAGTATCTTGTTACTTTATTATAATCCAAATTTTTCAAGGTTAGCGGTTACTTCTCCTAGGTGTTTATTCTAACTAAACTATTGATTCTTTAGAAGCACTTTCTTACTTCTTATAGTTTTCTAAGAGAAACAGCTAATCAATGAGTCTCATTTACTGGCTGTAATAGTGTAAAGGTAGCATCTACTTGTCCAAATACAGGCTGCAAAGCATACTCATAAACACTCAGATCAGAGCCTTAAAACTGTGCTTAATATTTTAAAATGATGACTAAATTATGAAATTTAGATTGAACAATGAAATGCAAAAAAGCCCTTACTAACAGTGCAAGTAAAGCAAGATAGCCTATTAAGAAGATCTAAGAGATTAAGATAGCAAATAAAGTTTGAGATATTGTTGGCATGTAAGTGAACAATTAATGCATACTCAAGGCCAAGAACAAAAGTATCATCACAATTTTATGCTAATCCAGGTATTCCTTAACATTTTAATAGGCTGGAAAACAAATAACATACCATATTATTAACTAGTGTATACCACAGTTTATTAAAAAGTGAGGCATAAATCCAGAAAACCAAAGGAAATCAAATTATATAATATTATTTGCCAGAAAGGCAGAAAAGAGTTGGAAATTATAACACAAAAGTAGAAAAAAAGTTAAAACTACAGGTTAATTGCCTCGAGAACACAATTAACAACCTTGTAGAAATGAACTTAATAACCTGTGAGTTGCATTAATATCATATGAAAGTTTACGCAGTATACAGTTTTGGAAAAGTACAAAATGAATAGATATTTTGAATGTAAAAGAATGTAAATTAGAAGACATCTAATGATTTAAAAAGTACTCATCAGAAATAATAAACAAGCTACAATTCAGCTGTGTTAGGAAAATAAGCACAAATATTAATTTTCCTAAATGGCAATTAAAATTAGCATGTTATTCATAGATTGTTTTATTTAAGGAGACTTTAACGTTTTACAATTTGACAGATAACATTATCAATGTCTGAGAATGGTAAAGATTTATGTCAAAAGTCATATCACATAAAAGTTAAAAAAAAAAAAAAAAAAAGAAAATTAGCCCAAACTGAGAAGACGATGGATATCTATGCATACAAACATTTTTCATTTTAGAATAAGGAGCTCAAGAAACATTTCATTAAGGCCTTTCCAAGTTAGAAAGAAAATATGTTATTCTTTATTTATCAACATTTATTCTTTACGTCATTCTCACATATGTATTGAGAATTATTTCTCAATCTGTTCCCTCCTCAAATAAAATGCTCTCTTACATAAAAATAGTATTTAAATGACTATAATTCTTGAATGATATTTTCCATTATATATAAATAATTCTGATCTGACTCAAAAAAAAAAGTTTTGGTTTCATACCTTGATTACATCCTTCCCTAAATTTGCAGGGATTTATATACAGAAATATTTTCTTTCCACTCTGACAATTCCCAACAAATGGGAAGGAGGAAAAATTAATTCTGAATAAGGCATTAGGTAGTGTTCTATCATTAAAACTCCATACTGGGAGTGAGGAACAAAGTGGGGTGGGGAATACTGCAATCCCCAAACTAGGTTAGTAGACAGAAAGGCATACTAAAACCTGATCTGCAGTTATATATAAAGTATACAGCTTAAAAGAAACACAACCCCAACCCACTTTCCATTGCTGTCAGGCCCACCAAATAAGATCTGCATAAAGACTCTTACCTGAATAACAGCACTAAACCAGCAAGTATTGCCAACATTCTTTAGCCCAACAGGAGCTTTGTCCTGCCTTTTTCTATCGTAAGGGTTTCGAGAATCTCTCCAAACTTCAGTAGGTGTCCTCTTCAAACATGCTTTATTTTCTGCTATGCTGGCTTCAAGAACTCTTAAACAATGGGAAGATGATGGGGAAAAAAAGTACAGTATTAATTTAGTGCTGTACCCTAGAAAATAGCATACTATAAACTAAGGATTTTAATAGATTAAGCTCTAGACAATCCATCTGGGGAAGAAATATTTAAAACTAAATTTACTCAAGCGGAGGCTAGTTTTAAGAACATAGCTGTGGCAATGCCAACACATCAAGAGACATGCAGCCTATTTTTCTCAGAAAAAGGAAACTTCAAACACAAAAAGACAGCATTATGTAATAGGAAATATATTAAATTATATTTCAACAAATTAGAGGCTTAGTACCAGGGATACAGTACCTAGATAAGTTTTCTGAAAAGTCACTGTATTGAAATACATATTTACAATATAACATAATGACTATTTTTATAAGAATTACTTTGAATCAAGAAAACTAAAAATTGAAAAAAACTGTACTTTTATTCCTCTGACCATTAATTTCCTTTTCTATTATAAAAAGGGTAAAGTAAATTCTAGGGTTCCTTTCAGTTCTAGAGATCCATGATTCTACAAGAGCTAAATAAAGGGAGAGAATATTTATGTGTTCACTTCTTTACCCAAAAGTTTGCCTAGGGAGAAATCTACTGGAATAAATATCTACATTTCAGAATAATAAAAGATTAACCTCTTCAAAATAAATGCACTTACACAATACCTAAAATTATATCTAAAATATCTAAACACGGCTAAGAGTAATGCTACTTTGCTTAATGGTGTTCTTCTTACTCTTAAACATGTAACAACATGCTGGAAAACCCTAATCCTCACATATAAACTAACCATGCATTTTTGCCTGCTCAAGACATGTGTTACTTACTATTCTAAATAAGCATAAATAATAGCTAAATATGTTAACGCATTTTGTATTCATTACAAAACCTCAGCAAGAGTAAGTTTTTTCAACTTTTTTGGCTTCTTGAGAAGATCTCATTCATGCTACACTATTTTCCTCCTAAAGATTTTGCTCTATCAGATTAATGTCAAAATAATATAGCTATCTTAATTATGCAGAAAAAGTAAATTATTCTTTTGTCTCTAACCTTACAACATGACATTAGATACAATGTATTAGATTCCAAACTAGTATTACTTAAAATAACTTATATGAATGTAGGATAGAGTCTTCTTTGGGAATCAGTAAAACCACATACTGAAAAAAAGAAAGCAGAAAACATGATAGGGACTTCCCTGGTGGCACAGTGGTTAAGAATCCGCCTGCCAATGCAGGGGACACAGGTTCAAGCCCTGGTCTGGAAAGATCCCACATGCCACAGAGCAACTAAGCCCGCGAGCCACAACTACTGAGCCCGTATGCCACAACTACTGAAGCCCACACGCCTAGAGCCCGTGCTCCACAACAAGAGAAACCAACCACAATGAGAAGCCCGCACACCGCAACAAAGGTCCCTGCTCGCCACAACTAGAGAAAGCCTGTGTGTAGCAACAAACACCCGACGCAGCCATAAATTAATTAATTAAAAAATAAAACAACATGATACATTACAATGTAAAGATCAAAGTAAACTCACATATTTAAAAATAAACAGTATACACTTTTAAGAGTGGTCCAACATTAGCAGCAGTACTCTGCCCAAATATCAACTCTCCATGCAACCTCAGCCCATACAAGCTTTTTCTCTTAAACTATTGACCACTAAAAGGTAGTAGAACTCCTTGGAAGGTATTTAGTTAGATGAATTGGGGCATAAGAAAATCAGCATTTATCTAGAACATCCCACTCTTATCAGAAATAAGTTTTAAAGAAAATAAGGGGGAGGTAAGTCAAAGAGCCAACTTGAGAGAATTCCTACTGTTCAAGTTGTACAATTCAACATAATGTAATACAAGAATAAGAATAATCAACTGGAAAAATTAAATTTGTACAAGGCGACTACTTCAAAAGAGAAAAGCTAACACATGGTATACAAAAGGTAAATACAACACCAAAGTCTATTTTATAACAAGGTATATTTAATTATTTATTGACTTTTATAAATGGGAATGTTTTCATTTGAAAAGTTTGCTCCTTTTATAACATATGTATATCCAGAAGTATAAATAAAGGAACCTTAATTCTACATTGGTAATTAGAAATGAATGAACTAAAAAACAAGCAATGGGTTCTGGGTGAAGTAGCAACAATAACACAAACAGGAAAGAAGAATTAGCACCAGCGGTCATATATAAGGGACAGAAGAGACATAAAGCAGTTGATTAGCACCAGTGGGCACGTACAATAACCATTAAAAAAGAGGATTCTACATTATATCCCAAAAGCATAAACTGATCAAAAGTGAAGGAGAACAAGGAGAACTACACTCATTCCTAAATCTTCAAGGTGGATGATACTCTACCATTACATATTTTTAAACTTCTAATTATAATAAAATACTAATTAGAAATAACCCTTTTCAATGCCAACACACCAGATCATTTGTATCATAATGACCAGGAAACGGGTCACACAGACAACAGTCATGGAAAACTTGAGAAGACCTGATTCCTATAAAATGTGCCGTCTACAAAAATTAAAGCCTAAAAATAAGTCACATGTACTCCAATAAAGAGGTTAAAAAAAATAAATATTAAAAATTGAAAAAATAAAAATAAGTCACATGTAGTTAATAACAAAATGAAACTCAGCCTCAAGACCATATTGAGTAAAACTAAGTCTCCTGTTCCCCACAAGTGTCAACAACCCATCCCAAATCTACAATCTAGACTCCCCTAAGATAATGACATTCTTCTAATTCCAGATCTAGTTAAGATTACTAAAAACTAAAAACCAGAAAGTATTTCTTTAATGGTTCGATACAGTCAGTTCAGGTACCCTCCTCTTCAGCCCCCTCCCACCAAGAAAATACATCTCTCGATTTTCACATTGTATGAAAACATTAACGTGATAAGATAACATAAGCTTTTTAGTTCCCTTGCCTACTTTTGGGAGAATGTATGGCCTCAAATGTACTTTCTAGGACCAAGGAGCTTACCTGCACTTTTTGTTACAAGAGGAGGGAAAGAAAGTCAAGGATATAAACTGAAGATACCATCTCTCCAGCATTCCCATAAAACTTTTTACAGAGGTAAAATTACATACAAACTGTAATAACTGAGTAGAGCTTAAGACATACATGTTCACTGTTTCTCAAAGTGACCTAAAGATATAAAAATTTTTTAAAGTATCCATTTCTAAACCACATTTATTTTTGGTGGGTGGGTATACATACTTAAATGTATATAATTAAATATTCATATAACTCAATTCAGTCATATGGTAGAGATCATCATTCATTATAATAAAAGCATGAGTTTTAAAGAAGTAGATTTATTATAATATTCCTTAAGCATATGGTAATATGGTAGAATTATGGTACTAAAAATAGTAGATGAAAGAATGCCATGACTTTGTGATCTTCACTTAGAGCTTATAACACATTTAGTTTTTTAATCACCAAGGACTTACAACATGGCTCCAGTTAGGTTTCCTCCTACCACTTCCTCCTGGATCCTAAAAGACTTTATAAATACATTTATTACACTGCACAAAATTATTAATCAACCAGTCTCTCCCACCAGCAACCAGAGGATAGAAACATGGATTTGTTTCATCCCTAGAGCGTACATGATTAAAAAAAACAAAAACAAAAAACAGGGGCTAGGGCTTCCCTGGTGGCGCAGTGGTTGAGAGTCCGCCTGCTGATGCAGGGGACACGGGTTCGTGCCCCGGTCCGGGAAGATCCCACATGCCGCGGAGCAGCTGGGCCCGTGTGCAATGGCCGCTGAGCCTGTGCGTCCAGAGCCTGTGCTCCGCAATGGGAGAGGCCACAACAGTGAGAGGCCCGCGTACCACAAAAAAAAAAACAAAAAAAAACCCAAAAATAAGACGGGCTAAACAAGTGTTTGAAGTAGATGGAAGATTAAAATATTAGATATTGCTATCTCTTTTTTTTTTTTTTGGCAAAAGCCCAACCTCTAGCCCAAATATGAGCCCTCCATTCCCAAGCCCTTGTCCTTTGCTATAGTCCAGTCCTGGCATATTAATATAAGCTTTATATAAAGGCAAGTCCTCATAAGGGTTCCTTCCCTGGCCTTACCAAACAAAGTAAAGCCAATGACTCTACCCAGGCTTTAAAGTGTAAAGTATGCCAATAGCTACATTTCAGATATTAAGGCTGTAAGTAGAGAGAGAGAATAAAAAAATAACACTGCAAATCTCAGAGCTCAGAAATAGCTTAGAACAAAATGTAGCATACTGAAAAAGGCAAGCCCAAAAGCCACAAATACCAACCCCAACTACAATCACCTTATCTTCTCAACACTAGTCATGACCATGGCATTCAACAATATAAAAAGATGACAAAATGTTTTGCTGTCTCTTTTCCTTCTACACACTATATTGAATGAATCTTTAAAGCACTTACTTATGGTGAGTGTTCATGTTCCTAGTAGAATTTTATTGTACTGATTTTGAGGGCTTTTTTTTTTGGCTTGTTTTCTTTTGTATTGTTATTTAAACTGCATTATAGAAAATATTCCACTTTGGATCATCTAAGTCTATTTCAAGCAAGCAACATACTCACTGGAAAACATGCATATCATTTAAGCTATACAGATCAACCAAAAAGAAAAGAAAAAAGAAAGTGGAAGGAAGGAAGGAAGAGAAGGAGGAAAGAAGGGAGGGAGGGAAGAAGGGAGGGAGGAAGAGAAGGGAGTATTCATCTTCTACAGTTCCTTAAAAAAAAATCTATTGGTATTTTGATTGTGATCACACTAAACCCATAAGTTAATTTAAGGAGAACTGACCAGTTTTACAGTATTCAGTCTTCCAATTTGTGAAACAGAATACATTTCCAATTACTTCCATATTTATTAATATGTCTCAGTGTTATTTAATAGTTTTCTTCTTAGAAGTTCTTGCACACTTATTAGATTTATTCCTGGTCTCTAATAGTTTTATGTGTTATAAATGGTAGCTTTTTAAATTTTCTCCTTATCATTCTTTCTTATACATAAAAACATAACCTTTTGTATACTGATTATCAACCAACAGGGCTAAATACATCTTTTCTTGGTAAGAGTATTTTATTGAGGTGATTTACATATAATAAGAAACACAAACCTTAAATGTATAGTTCAGTGAATAGTTTAAATGTATAGTTAAGTATGTATACCAATGAATACCACCCCGCATGTAACCACCACCCAGACCAAGATATAGAAAATTTCTATTATTCCCCAAAATTCTGTCATGCCCTTTCCCAATCAATAGTGTCTCTCTAATTCTCAGATAATCACCAATCTGACTTCTACCACAATAAACTAGTTCTGCTTGTCCTTAAACATCACATAAATGGAATCACACAGCAGTTACTCTTTTGTGTCAAGTTTCTTTCACTCAACATGTTACTTTGTGGATTCCTCCACATTTTTTAAATTACCAGGAAAATGTTTTCCATTACATTGCTTAGTATTCCATGGTGTGAATATACAACCACTGTTAACTATTCTGCTCTTACAGATATTTGGTTGTTTACAGTTTTTAGTTATTATCAATAAAGGCACTATGTGCTTCTTTCTCAAGGGTCTATACCTAGAAGTAGAAATGTGGACTATGCTAAGTCCTAGCATAATATATGTTGAAATACACTAGAAATATCCAGTTTTCCAAAGTGGCTGTACCATTATACATTCTTACGAACAATATATGACACTTCCAATCGCTCTACATGCTTGCCAACATTTGATATTGTCAGTCTTTTTAATTTTAGCCATTGTGTTGGATATACAGTGGTGGCTGTTCTCCAATGAAGTGACTCATAAAACTTGTACCACAAAGATTACCACCACTGCTATAATCTATCATCATACCCAACATGGCAACTTGTCCACTTTTAACTTGTCGAACTTATTTTCATGTGTCTAACTGCTATGTAAATTTGTGTCATTTGTCACTTTCACTGGTACTATTTTTAGGATAATTCTACCTTTTTCCTCTGAGTAATTTTAAGATTTTCCCAGTCTTAAGTATTCTGGAGTGTCACTGTAATGAATTTATGTGTGGGTTTCTTTTCATTTTTCTGATTGGGATTTGCTGGCTCATGAAATTACAAGTTATCTCTTCACTTCTAAAAAGTTCTGTGATTATCACTTTAAATTTTGCCTCTGACTCACTCCCTCCTCTTCTTCTGTAACACCAATTAATGTATGTTAGACCTACTCATTTCATTCTCCGTGTCATTCAACCTTTCTCCATATTATTTAACTTTTTAGCTATCTGTTACACACTGGATAATTTCTTCTCATATAGCTTAGTCTACTAATACATTCTTCAGCTATTTCTAATCTGCTATTAAACCTGTGCTGTTTTTTCTTTTCCTTTTTTTTTTAATTTAGTAATTCTTATTTTCATTTCTAGAAGATATTTTCACAGTACTTTTTCAAGTAGAGATTTATTGAATCATTAAAGTGACACAAATTTCAGCTGTACAACCATGGTACAACTTCTCAGGAGCAAATCTCATCCCCTCCAACAACACTCCTCATAGCTAAGGCAACTGTCTTTGTAGTATTATAGGGGTTTCAGAGGGGGGGATAGTTCTGATTTACCCTTATTTGTGAATATGTCATCCATTGACATAACTTTACGAGGGGAATGATTTCTTATTAAAACTTCCCACCTAATATAGACAATGGCCTTTAACTTCTTTTTCCCACATTCAACAAGGATATCAAAACTGAAATTCAAATTTATACACACAAGCAAATGTCATCATGTCAAAAAGTGACTTTCAGCATTCCGAACTTCCTTCTTTGGGTTCCACCTTTCACTTTGATTTAGTCTGATTATAGCCCTTACTATCTTAACAATTCTATAATACTTTCAAGAGACCTTAAAATATTTTACATCCAACAGAAACAACACATTCTGGTTGTTTCCACTAGAATATCTGTTTTAGTCTACCATGTTTCCTGAAACTGTTGAAGTTGTGCTCTTTGTAACAATTTTAACTAGAACCTAGCCCTACCTTCTACCCAACTTATTCAAAGTCATCTCATGAGGCAAGCCATTTTCACAACAAATATGCTAGACACAAACTAGCCACAATGCAGTTTATTAACAAATTTCTACTATCCATACTCTACTTGTTCCCTGTCTGTGCACTGATAACTAAGATAATTATAATAAATGCATCCAATCCTGACATTAAGAAGTAATTATATTAAGAAGTACACTTGTAAAATGTTTAACTTAAGAAATTTTACCATGAAATTTATGGGTGCCTGAACACAAGATGGTAAGATGTAAAAAGGTTTTATCTCATCTAGTTGTACACAATAATGCAGTATTCCAAATGTGTGAATTCATATTAAAGTATGTATACTGAAATACAACCATAGTCAAATGATTCTAGGATTTTACTTGGCAAGATTTTGTCATCTGAACTTACTAGGTAATGAAAAAATAAATTTACTTTTAAGCATAATATATAAATGTTTTCCTTAAAAAATTCACCATTTTCCCTTTTGAATTTAGAGTCTAAGCCTTAATAAAACTCACTGCAATGTTATATTTGTCAAATGCTTAACTAGAATTCTCATATTCCCTTATTTCTAATACAATATGATTTATAAATGTGCTTATTTACTGAATGTTGCAGTTAACTTTTTTTGTTAACTATATATTATAAAATCTATGCATATCAAGGATAAAATTACATTTTGCAACAGTAAATTATTTTTTTTTACTTCTGAGTATAATTTTACATAAAATTTTGTTATATTATACTATACCAATTTTCTGCAATGTTATCTACAATAAAAATACTTGCAAAGTATTTACTATTTTAAGAGTATACTAAAATTAAAAGATCAAGGGAAAAAAAGGGCATTAACTTAAAGAGTTTTTTTTTCCATTTGGACAAAAATTAGTATCTTAAAGAATATCTAACATATATTGTACGTAATAGAGATTAGGAATAATCTAAATTTCTTAACTTTTATTTATTTATTTTTACTGATTATCTAATTATGTTATTTTAATTAGAAAACACAGGATACAAAACTACTGACACTACTTGGTATATAATCCTCCAGACTTTTTTCTATTTATATACTAATATAAATTAATATATATAACAATATATATACATTTAAAAATATTTGTATCATAGTATATATTCTATTTTATAATCTCTTTTTCACATACTAGATTATCATTCCCCTTAAATATGAATTGCAACTGCTGTATTTCATGTTTAAAATATTTCTCATAAAGCTTAAGTATTTTCAAATTTTATAATTATTCAAGACAAATATTTCATTCCAATTCATTTTTATAAGACAAAATCTAACTTTATAATTTCTCCAAATCCTTCAAAAAATAAGCCTAAATAAAATGTCTAAAAATAGCACATGTACTTTTGGTTTTCATTTAAAATTACTGGTATTAAATGATATTAGCCACAACTAAAGAGGATAATGAATTTTAATTAAGGCTTGCCATCTTGATATCTTATTATATAAAGCAGTTTCCAAAGTAACAAAGACATTAAAAAGTATTACTACAAAAAATTATGTGCCTTTGCTAAACATAGCATTTTGAGGCATCTCCTACGGTAATCTCAGATTACTCAGAAAGAAATGTACTATTAATATTGTGCCAAGGGAAATTATCTAAGAAAGCTGGTACATTCTGCTACCAAACAACTCTGTTAACAGGGGAAAAGAACATTGGAGCCATAAGACCCATCTTAGCTGTGTACCTTTGGAAAATCATTTAACCTCTTAAAAGACAAATTTCTTCTTCAGTAAGATAAACTTACCGTTGGGTCCAAAGAGTTGTTTAGAAGATTATGTTTAGTTATAATTTAAAGTTTTATTTTTTAAATCAAACTTATTTAATCCTTTGGTGGATCAAATTTTTTCAAACTAAAAAGTTTTGGTAATTAAATCAAAATATGCATTCCAGGGCTTCCCTGGTGGCGCAGTGGTTGAGAGTCCGCCTGCCGATGCAGGGGACGCAGATTCATGCCCCCGTCTGCGAAGATCCCACATGCCGCAGAGCGGCTGGGCCCGTGAGCCATGGCCGCTGAGCCTACGCGTCCGGAGCCTGTGCCCCGCAACGGGAGAGGCCACAACAGTGAGAGGCCCGCGTACCACAAAAAAAAAACAAAAAGCATTCCATCACACATCTTGGAATCTTATTTCTTAAAAAAAAAAAAAAAAAAAACCTATAAATATACTATCATATTATAGATCAGAAGTTGGCAAACTATGGCCCATGGGCCAAATCCAGCTGGCCCTCTGTTTTTGTAAATCGAGATTTACTGGAACACAGCCATACTCATTAAATTATGCATTATCTACATCACTACAACACTTGAGTTGAGCAACTGCAAGAGAAACCAGATGGCTGACAAAGCCTAAAATATTTACCACTGGCACGTTACAGAGAAAAGTTTGTTGACCTTGGCCATAAATGACTATAAATTGAATTGGACAATGTATCCAAAAGGAATTAGGGGAAGAAAGAAAAAAATCAAAGAAATATTAAAATATATACCTAAATTTAATGCCCCACAATGCCACTCCAAAATCCTAAAAACAATCTAAGTTTCAAATGCAATTGGATCTAGAATAAGAAAATCTGGGTTACATAAAATATAAAAACAATACTAAGTTTATTAATAGTTTATTTAGAATTGCAAAGTATATCTTTGTGCCTCTTCGAATTAAAGTCAATTATTATTTCTATTATAAATAGTATTTATATCTACTTTATACAAATTATATTTTTACCTGCTAATGGCTTGCTCCTCATCAGTTATTCCAGTCTCCCTGAATGCCCTGTTTGATTCCGCCAAACTCAAGGCAATTGCTCTCTGAAGATCATCTTTATCATCTCCAGTGAGATCAATCACATCTGAAAAGCAAAACTATCTTTCTCAAAATTAAAAGTCAAACAAAATGAAAGGTAATTCTTATAACGGAGATTTTATACCCAATATACCCTTTCCAATCAAAGTCAGCACCAACTTAATTCTGTATAAGAGCCTCTCTGAAGAGAATGCAAACACTTTTTAAATTGGTTATACTTTGAAATTTAATGTTCTTCTCTATAAAATATACCTAAAGCAATTAAGAGTATAAATATTTTTCATTACAGAGGAATCTCAATATTTACTATGAAGTCTCTGATTAAAAGCTAATAAGCAGAAAGACTGCTAAAAACAGGTTCTTTAACAACAAAAACTGAATCCAACATAATTAAACATTTATATTTACGCTTTCTGAAGTCAACCCAAATACACAAACATTACAGTCGGCTATACTACCTAGACATTTATTAAAGTATAATAATTAAATGAGCTCTCAAAAGCTAAGTTTCAGAAACTAATTGACCATATATATCTATGTTTATATACACTTTTAAAGTCTGGATGAATGTATGAAGCTGTTAACAGTGGTTAATTTTGATGAGGAGGGTTATGGGGAGAAGGAAGTATAAGGATCCTTCACTTTCTATTTAATGTTCTATGCACTCCTTTTAATTAAAAAAAAAGTTTTCATTTCACAAAAAAGAAAAATATGCAAGTAAATGACAGGTTTTCTTTTGTTAGAATAAAATAAAGTAGTCTAGATGCTGTAAGTGTTCTTCTTCCAAAGAATAAAGTCTACAACTATTACCACATTCAAAAAAACTGATTTTTAATCCAATTTCCCAAAATACATCAATTTATTTCCTTACCTCAAAAGATGTCAATTATACTCCTATTATCATTTAAACAATGACAGACCATAACATGTTACTAAGTAGGATATTACAAAATAATGGGATGAGAAAGAGAAAGAAGTATAGCTGTCAATACCTTATCTTTGCATAGTTGGGATTATGCTGGTTGGTATCCTGGACAAGTTTTATAATCACTTTGTTTATTTGTATTCGAGACATGTTAAAATTAATTTTTTTCTTTGTAATCTTAGAATATTATAAGAGAGAAACAAACAAAAGGGTTGGGGATGGGAGATAAAGTGTCTTCATTTTACCATCTGGCTACAGGGTTATATATAACTACTAGAAAAAAAATATTTTGCACTTAATAAAAAATAAAGTATATTGATAGTTTCAAAAGTCTACTTCTATTGTTATATACACTTTTTTCTCCAAACAGCAGCTTATGAGAATATTAAAAACAACAGTTGGCCACGGAAGATTTTTTTAATGTTCTTAGAGAGTATAACAAAACCTCACAAAAATGTAGTAAGTAAGGTCCAAAAAACTCAGTCAAGTAAAACGTGGAACAGAGTTATAGAGCAAGTGAAATGATGGAGCATGCATACGTACGTCAGCAGGCCAAAGGTTTCCTAATTCTGGTTTACAAATTCCGAGTCCACCAAACCACAGCTGTAGATGGATATCACCTGGGTGTAGTCATTCAGTCCAGCTGAAATATTGATAAAGAAGCTAGGACTGGAGAGGCATGAAGTGGCCTCATAAGAATGAGAACTATCATGATCATTAAATAATGACTAGAACTTGGGTGAGTAAAGAGAGAATAATGGAGGTAAAGAAAATAACCTGAAAATCACAAAGAAGCAGTTTTGGGGACACGATCAATTAGCCCTCAGACTCCAATCTCTCATCCTCCTTGTGTGCCTTCTACAACTACAGAAGCTGAAAAGATTAAAACCTATTTTCCTGATTCACCTGCAGTTATGGTTCTGGATAAAATTTAGGTTCCACCAATCGGATGCATCAGCATGAGATTTGGAAGGCAGACTTGAGGGGGGAAGCCACTATCCTGCTGCTTTTGGCTGTTTTTCTCCAGCATGACTGAAGAAATGTGGGCTGTTCCACAGTAGCAATCCAGTATCCAATTTACAGCTTCAGGTATGTCAAGAGATAGAGTAGAAGTGGTAACCAGACTCTGCACTCCAATGCCCAGGCACAGCTCAGTGGCAGTTACCTAATCCTGGCTGCTTGTTCCCTGGGCAGTAGCTATAGAGATATGTACGCTCTTGAACCCTGTAGTCCCAAAGGCAGTCTCCTGATTCACTATCTTCCTGACTGTGGCAGACGGAATGGCTTCCCTGGCTGGCCAGTCCTGCAAGAATCTAGGAGTCATTTCAGAAAGCTGAGCTAGAGATCCTTCCTCCATTGCTTCCACTGATTTTTTTAAGAACCTAGTTCCCTGTATTAAATTTCTTCTTTGGAACTATCTAGAGTGTTTACTGTTTCATGACTGACAAGTAAACCAAACTGGCTAGAGCAGAACTCACCTAGAAATGGCAACAAGTTATACTTAGAACTTTTCACAATTTAGCAATCGTAACTCAAGCAACACAAAAGCAAAAAACTAGGCAAGATGCTTTTAACCCTATTTCATAAATGAGATAATGAAGTTGCAAGAAATGAAGTCTAATAGTATAAGAATAAAGAATGATACACAGGCTTCAACTTTAAGTCTTCAAATTATTAAGTCCAGTGGTCTTTCCTCCATACTAGCAGTATCCAAGTGTAATCCATGGATCCTTGGGATCCCCAATGACCCTATGAAGGAAGGGGTTCCTTAAATAAAAAATACTCTCATAATAATACTAAGATGTTATTTGCCTTTCCTACTGGGGTCACATTTGCAGTGATTATGCAAAACAACAGTGCATAAAACCACAGCATCTTAGCACAAATCAAGGCAGTAGCATCAAGTTAATTATATTACAACTATGCACACCCATTATTCAAAAAAAAAAAAAAAAAGCCAGTCTCTCTTAAATTCTTCATAAAATGAGGTAACTAATTTTATTAAATCTCAAACATTGTTTTACATGTTCTTTTAATTCTATGTGACAAAATAGAAAGCATGCATAGTACTTCTGCTGTATATCCAAAGTATTCTGTTGGTAAAGAAAAACACTAGAACACTGCTTGAGTTGCAAGCTGAACTGATTTTTTTTTCATGGAGCACTATTTTTACTTGAAAGAACAACTGACAAACTACAAACTATGATTATTCAGACATCAGTATTTGGCAGACATTTTCTGAAAAATAAAGTGAGCCTGTCACTTGAAGAACAAATGAAGAGTATTTGTTGCCAATGATTAGCATGGAATTTTCAAGCAAAAACTGAAACTTCAGAAAACTTGTTTCTACCACTATGAGCTTGACATCTTCCCAATACTTAAAAGGCTTTTCTGGTGAAATCGAGTGATATTAACAATTTCTATTTGTTTTATAATGTAGACTTTCTTCCAACATTTGGAAGGAAACCTTTTCCAAATTACCAATGCGCTGTGTTATTAAATCATGCATGGATAAACAATCCATTCAAAGAGCAAGATAAGACACTAGGAGCATCTTTTGTTCTAATATTTGGTCTCTGACACAGTTCCTGACAGAGAGTTCCTATATCACTGGGCATTTCCTAGCTTGACAGGAACATATTTTGCTCTAAGGAGCTGACTCTGGGGGGTTCCTAAATAGCTTCAGGATGGGCCACTGGTCATCAGAAAGACTAAGCCATGATGAGAAGCTTGGAACTTTGAGCCCTACCTCCCATCCTCCAAGGAGACATAAGGACTGGAGATTAAGTTAATAATCGATCAGGCCTACCTGATGAAACCTCCATAAAAATCACTAAAATACAAGGTTTGGGGAGCTTCCAGGTTGGTGAACATATCTACATGTTAGGAGGGTGGTGCACCCCAACTCCACATAACAGAAACTCCTGGCTTGGGACCCTTCCAGGCCTTGCTCTATATACCTCTCCATCTGGCTGTACATACTTTATCATAGCCTTTATTATATAATAAACCAGTAAAAGTAAGTGTTTCCCTGAGTTATGAGCCATTATAGCAAATGATCAAACTTGAGGGGGTCTTGAGAACCCCAATTTGTTGTAGCCAAGTCAGACAGAATGTGGGTAACCTGGGGACCCACTACTTGTGATTGGTGTCTAAGGTAGGGGCAATCTTATGGGACTGAGCATTTAGCCTGTGGGGTCTGATGCTAACTCCAGGTAGATGGTATCAGAATTGTAGAACACCCAGCTGGTGTTGGAGAACTGGTCGTGCGTGGGGGGAAAAAACTCACATATCTGGTGTCAGAAGTATTATAAGTATGAGCAGAGGAAGAAACAAGCAATTATAGTCTTTAGCGCTAGAAAGGTTAGCTGACCACAGACTATCAGTTCTTAACTGAAAAGCTGGGACTTGTTCCTTTAAGTGATGGAGAAGGTTTATTTATTATTTGTAGTTTCACTATAATTACAATAATTTTCTCCATGATGTTCCCATTACTTCATAAAGCTTCTTCTTTCTGTAGGTCATTTTAGAACAATACAGAAATCTTGAATTATTATAATCTACTCACATACCAAATACATATGATTTTAAGAACAGATATTAAGAAAATAAAACTTTATTTTAATAGAATGGTTAATCCTAAATTTATTTTTCTGGAGTTTAATAGAATGATTTCTGTAAAATATGTAATAAACTATCAATTTCACAATGAAAAATAGCCCTCTGTGATTTTCTTATGTGTTTATTCAAAAAGGAATAGAGATAAGCTTAGCAGTAAACAATTTCTAATTGGCAAAAGTCAACTATAAAAACTTAGCCTTTGTAAAAATTCCATCCAAATACCAAAGTACTGTGAATACTTTTCTGTCAATGCCAAGGGAGGACCTTGGTAAAACACCAAACTTTGTTTGAACCAATCCTCCCTCCAGTATTAGTATTAGCATTAGTGTGAACAGAATTCAAGGGCACAAGTGTGTTAGTGTCAGCTGAATAACAATGCAGAAAATCACGTTACAAAAGCCTATGAACAGTAATCTACAACATTTCAAGATAGACCAAAATAAAACATTTTTTCCTGTAAAGTCAGAAATATATATACCAAAACATAACATCCACCCCAATAAATCTTCCACTCTCCAAAAACTTACACACCAACTACCAAACATTTCTCTGCTAACTCCAAAACACAGAAAGTCATCAACTTAACAATAAATTAGACTTCAAATGTATGAATTGTTTATCACTCATTTTTTCTCATGAAAATGGTATATAAAATGACATGAGGCTTCCAAGTTAGTTCACAAGAGCCAATTTAGCCCATAATCAATTGAATATATGCAAAGATTTTTATTTTAGAAAAAAATAGTTCTTTCATTATTTTCCTTACCTACATAAGGCTAAACCTAGGGGAAACATGTTTTTATTTTTAATAAGCCAAGCTTATATTTACCACCAGCAAAGATTTCTAGGCAGGGGAGTGATATGAGTAGAAATAACTGTTTTGGGAGTTAGAGAAGTTAAAAGTGCTGAACAAGAGTTTGAGAAGAGTTGTAATAAGAGTAGGTACCAGAGCAGAAAAAATCTCTGGCCCACCAAAAGGACAGGGATACCCTTAAGAGTAAAAAACAAATATGAAGAAAGAGATGGTCAGCCGACTGGAAATGAGAAAAATACCATTCTCACTCTCACTCTGCTTCAACCACGGTTGTTGTCCTCACCATTCACCTCCTGAGCCAAAAACATACTCCTACCTCAAGACCCCAGCCTGGGACACACCTCCCTAAGACATCCTTGAGGTTCACACCTTCACTTCCTCAGGTCTCTGTATAAATGAGACATTTCCCAACCAACCTTCCATCTAAAATAGCATACCCCATGTCTGAACTACAACCTCATCCCTGCCGGCCTCTGTCCCTCTACCCTGCTCTATTGTTCTTCATGAACTTACTATTATCTGACAATACTTATTTATTGTTTACTGTCTGTCTTCCCCCTATGTAAACGGAGACACTTTTTGATTTTTTAATGGCCTAAAAGCCTGACACATATTAGACAATCAATAAATATTTGTTAAGCAAATAAAGGTTAATATCTAGACTATGGAATAGAAATAAAAATTAATGAGTCATCTCCACAGTGGCACTAGTTAGAATACTTGAGAATATATACCTTATCCAAAATTTTTTCTAGTAAAAGGACAAGTAGCATAATAAAGTATCACGTTAAAAGAATATTTAAAATCAAGAAGACAAAAGCAATGTAAATTGTGTTGCTCATCCCACTCTCCCATTCTCCCCTGCCATCAGTCAGTCCTCTTAAGATGTTCCTACTTTTCCAATCCTCTCATTGCTAAACTCACATTCTCCAAAACAGTGACGTCCAATAGAACTTTCTGTGATGATGGAAATGTACTATTATCCATACTGTCCAGTAAGGTAGCCACTAGTCACATATGACTACTATTGACCATTTTAACTGTATCTATGGCAATGGAAAAAACTGAGTTTCAGTATTACTTAACTTTATGTTTAAAGTTAAGTCTCCACATGTAACTATTGGCAACTGTATTGAACAGCTCAGCTCTAAATGGTCTTGCTCTGTTTTTAATAATAGCTGCTAAATTTATAATGGCAGCATTACTAAGTAAGGAAAGTAATAATAAAGGAGCCATTCTTGATTTTTGTCATCTGTTTTACTGTGTTTTCCAACTTGGAAAAAAATTAAAAGTTAACATTCTATATTAGTCAACAAAAAGTGCAAAGGCCCATGGCTATCATTCTGTCCTAAAGTTAAAGAAAATTCATAAAGTTATACAAGTAACTCTACAGTGTATGTCTAATATAGAATGTAAGTCTAATTGCATCCAATCAGTTACAAGTAATTTTCGTACCATTGTAGCATCTCATTTTTAAGCTTAACATTGACTTCTGGTGAATCATCAAAATAGTTTTATGCATTAGAAATCTCTACAGAAAGAGATTTAACTTCCATTCCACTAATTTTTTTTTTCTATCTGCAGATGCTTGTTTAACAAATTTGGTGAATGGGAAAAATATCAGTATTCAATTAATAAAATCCTAAACTGTTTAACATAAGTGATTTGCCCTCAGCAGGGGTGAGAGCACTAGACTGGGATCTATTTATCATTTGTGCTTTAAATCACTTTTAGGCTAGCCAAGCAATATGACCAAGATTAGAGTTCTAGGACAGAACTTCAACATTTTTCTTTCTATGCAATCCTTACCAAATAATTCAAGTTCTTTTGGAGGATAAAAAAAAAACACAGTGTGTCTTAAAAAAAAAAATAGTGATTTTAAATTTGTGAAGAGTCTACCACTTAACACTCACTCCAATGTGTTATACTAGTTTCTCTAAAACTTAAGCCAATATGCGGCATTATTTTCTGTGTTAAAATTACCTACCCAAATCCCTCTTATCTTTTGATCCATACTTTGATTGCTCAATTGTAGCACATCTCGTTCTGGCGGGTATATACCATTTTTTTTCCCCTTTTAAAAAAGTTCAAAAGAATTTAATGATCATGAAAGAAAGAATATTATTATTTGATTTCAAATTGGGCAAAAGCCTTATATGGCCATGTCTATGACAGAGTTTGCCATGACACAAAGACTTCACACAATCTCTTCTCTGATTATTAAATACACCTATGATATCTCTATATCTTGCATTGTTTCCTAGTTCTCTTTGCATTTTTAACTTCAAAACTCCTAACACAATAATTTTATTTCTCATTTAAGCGAGAGGTAGGAGGCATTCATTTGACAATTCACAATATCTAATCTAGACAGGAGATGTAAGTAATTTAAAAAGGTGCCTCAAATTTTTGCTAACAGTACTACAAAATGGTTTGGGTCTTTTCCCAGAATTCAACAGAGTGTTATATTACAGTATGGAATGTTACCAAAGCAATATTTCTTAATTCCTTACTATGCAGAGTACAAGCTTTCCTTGAAATGTTTCCTTTTTTCTCTCAAAAATGAAAGGTAAAAATACACTGAGAAGGCCAACAATTGAAAATTTAATTACTCCTTCAATATTAAAGCTCACAAATATATGCTCTCCTAATCAAGTGACATAATTTGCTTTCTCTTCTGATATACTTGGGTATATGAAAATTTCCCAGCAACCCCAAAAGTGGCTTCTATGGGATATTAGTTTGAAAGCTAAATTTTTCTAGTCATCAAAAAAACATGTATTTTTAGATCTTCTAAAAGAGACCTTCAGTTATAAGCTATATTCTAGCTTATAACAATAAAGAACCATTATATATTTAGCATTAGAGACTTTGATCTCAAAATATAGATGTTTTGTCAACACTACAACAGATGACACACTTAAAGTTAGCAAGGCTTTGTTTATGCTTTAGCCTGGTTGTAACAGACTTTATACTTAAAAAAAAAAAAAGAAATTGAAAAAATAAAAACCCTTACCATATTTGCAAGAATTAAGTTCGACTATGGTCAATTTTCAAGTAACAGTGATTTTCACATAAAATTGAGAAAATGCTCAAAAAGGGTTTTATATCTAGAACAATCCCTTGAAAACTTCCTCACACTCTGATCACTCTAATACTCCACACTCGTTCAGCACTTACAGAGTATTCCCCAAGAGGCCTGCGTTTGAATATATATATTCATTTATAATTATTTCCTATCCTTCCCACGTTTTACCACCCCATCCAAGAATTAAAAATACACAGAGATTTCATTTCTACTCAGCAATTACAGCATAGTAATTTAAAGAATCTGCTGAATGCATGACATCTACTTACTTTCTCAGTTTTAAACCTTGTAACACTTGGTATTATACAAGTGTCATAACACTTGTAGTATTATTATGACACTACTAAATTTAAATGCTGAACAAAGACTATTTCCTAAAGGCAGCTGTACTTCTTAGAACTTTATGAAAGGTGGTACAAATCTGTTAAATAGAAAATAACTATTGTCACCTCATCAGCTATATTTTTCTGTTTAATACTAATACTATTATAATACAATCACCCCACTATATTTCTACAAGTTTTTTTCTCAATAATCTCAAACCAACTTTATGAATGCACTATCCAAATATTCAATTATTAAATATGAATTAGCATCCTGGTTAGGACAGCTCATTTTATCAATAAAGAAACCACAACAACGAGCAATTTGCTCAATAAGATAATCAGTAAGATGAAACCAGAAACTCCATCTCTCTACCATTTCTTTCAAGTGGAATATGAAAGTACTTAGTGCATATTTTCCGAGAGCTACACACATACACACAAAAAACTTTTTTCAATTATCAACAAAATGGGACACATGCTTTCTGAAATCAGGCTGCTTCCTCCCTAAGAGCACCTATTCAAATCTCTCTTTTTGTCCACAACATTTTCACTATTCCTTGTCAAAAGTCTTGAACAGGTGTTAATATGTGACTTAAACAATATTTTCTAAATTTCACACAGCAAATAAGACATCATCTTTAATGACAGTCTTATAATCCTAATTCTCCCCTGCAAATCTATATATGCTGCCCCACGTCTCAAAGTCTACCATCTATATTGAGTTCACAGCTATCATTCTAAAATCTTTCCATCCTTTCAACCAGAACACTGAACCATGTTTACTCAGTTTTGTCTCCTTCATTTTAACGAGCTGTCTTCAGTCAAAATCTTTTTTTCTTTTTCTACCTAATTTCATTTTCCTCCCAAGTCTCAGAACCTTGAAAGATATGTTATTCTCACATACTAATTCCTCCTCTATTTATACCACTTCTCTTTTTTCCAACTACTTATAACAAGTTTCTCAACCCTGTTCAAGAGAACTTTCATTGGTTTCAAAACAGCTTTTTTACACATATTATCAAAAACAACTCAACAAACACTTTTTGAGAAACAATAACATCCTATTATAATGGTGGGACTACCAATGGTCTCTTTTAAGTTTAGTTTAGTTTGGTAAGCAATAAAGGCACAGCAAATAATTTCAAAATAGCACAGTACTCGTTAAGACAGAAGTATGCTCTGGGTGTCAGAAAAGCCCTTGGTTCACTCTAGGGGCTAGAGGAAACATTCTAGAGCCAGCAGCTCTTAAGCTATGTCTTATAACATCAGAAGAAATTAGGCTAGGGATAAAGGCTGGAGGGGATTCCAGACAGAAGGAACAACAAGTGTAAAGACAGAAGAAATTAAATAGCACTGGGTGAATGAGAACTTCCGATCTATTCTGCATTATCACAGCGTAAAGTGAGAGGAGGAAAACAGTAGAAAATGAAGGTAGAGATGTAGATAGGGGCCAAACCACACTTTGTCTTGAACTTGGACACAGCAACTGAGTCTGTCTTACATACATAAAGCTTCTCCCATCACCTATTACATGTGTGAGATAGGAGTATCCTAGCTTTGGCTGACATAAGACCATTTTTGGAGCAAAAACACTAAGATTACCTTGAAATTTTGAAATTAAAATATTTTATAAATGAACATTAAATAGCATTTAATGTCAATCAATAGTTATAAACATCTATGTGAATGGGATCTTCCTGGTTGTTTCCTAACTTTGAGGAAGTCTATAAAACAAAATCAAAAATTCTCTTTAAGTACGAGTTAGTAATCAAACTTCTCAAATCCAGAATGCACAGAAATACCTACATTTTATATAATGCAGTTATTACACCATAATGAGACAAGCATAAATTATTCACATTATAAAGAAAAATTAGAGTCCCGTGTAAAATTTTCCATATGTATGTATGTGTATTTATTTATTTTGTTATGTTGTAGTAAGCCTTCTTCCAAGATCTTTATTCTGGAGAGGGGTTGGAGTTAAGGGAAGGAAAATTCTGTTAAACAGTAAATCTGTCAGTAATTAGAAACAATACTTTATCTTCAAAAATAATACTAAGATCTCTACCAACACTTAACATCAATAAAACAAATGACTGTGCCCCATTTAAAATTCCAGAAACTTTTGTTTCTTTAATGAGTAAGACCTTTAGATGTTCCATATTTCAAAACAATAAATACAATATGAAATGTTTTATAAAAGGATATACAACTTAAATATAATCTTTTACTCCTAAACTGAAAACAAATATAGCAGCTAATAAAAACATATGCGCCTTTCCACTACACCAAAAAGAACCAAAGCTGAAGTTGTTCCGTTTTTGTTCTTCACCTCTGTTTAAACAAAACACAGCTCCAAGAAAATTTTCTCATTACATTTTAATTAAAATATTAAGAAAGAGAAGTACACTTACTCGTATCTGCTTGGCTTCCCACACTGATGTATCTATCATTGCCAGGTAACGCTGTTTGGTAGTAAGTTGTCTCCTCCTGCTGAGGGGTCTTAGCATTCTTCGCAGTAAGGAAAGCCACTGCTAGTTCCAAGTTTCCGTTACTATCCTTCAAATATTAAGAACAGAACATCAAATCTTTTGGAATAACTCTATACATTCTCATATGATTATGTAATTTTCTCCATAACAACTAATACTAATAGTAAAAATCATTTTCAGATTTAAAATTATTCTATGTGATTCTTAATTTTACAGTATAAATTCACTGTAAACAAAGTAGACTATAGTAATTCCTTTTTCTACTAATTAAAACTACTAATATAATGTAAAATCAATTCTATAACTAATTATCCAATCATAACTTACACTCCTAAACAAATGAACAAACTAAAAAATGTTTTCTGGAACTGACCACATAAAAGGGTGAAAAATAAATATTTAAAATAGTACTTCAGCAAACAAGGACAATAAAAGATATTCCCTTTAGTATGTATGCTGAATGCCTACCTAGAGGCAAACTAACAAGCAAATATCAAAGACTCATAAGAAGAAAACAGCAAAATGGTCTGAAGCTTGAGAGAGAGACACACAGAACTCCTAGAAATACTCAATACTATCAAGATGAAAATCCTACCCAAATTAAATATATAAATTGTATGTAGTTCTCATCAAAAGTATACCTGGACACTTTGTTATAAAGCAGAAACTAACACATCATTGTAAAGCAATTATACTCCAATAAAGATGTTAAAAAAAAAGAAAAAGTATACCTGGACAAAATTATTCTAAAGTTAATTTAGAAGAAAACAGATGTTAAAAAACTAAGAATTTTTAAAATAGCAAAATGAGAAGAGACTTGCCCACTTATCTCTATATTCTCTCCACAGTTAACAATAAATATAACAATATGACAGCTAACTAACAATAAATATAACACTATGACAGCTAACTGAAACCACATTATGAAATCCAGATATTAGTAATGAAGTTATCTTTGTAACAGAAGGCCATAACCCGTAATACTACGTAGGCCTTTAGAAGTTTAGCATACACACGAAGCATAATAGGAAGCCAGTGGAAGGTTTTGGACAGAAATGACATGGTATGATTTACATTTTAAAAGGATTACTCTGGCTGTATGCTGGGAATAGACTATAGGAGAGAATGGGTACAAGCAGAAAGTCCAACATTATTTGCTATCATATTAAATGTGGGGAGGGATAAAAGGAGAAAGAACAGGATGATTCCAAGATTTGAGGCCTGAGCAACTGGAAGAATGAAGTCTCCAAGCCATCCTAACTCCAATTCTAGCAGCCTTTGAGGAGAGAAAAAAGTAAGAGTGCAGTCTGAAAAGCACCACTGTTTTAAACTTTGTTATCTGTCACAACCGTTGTAAGATTCTTAAACGAATCATCCAAAATATGGGTTTAGCATAGTCTATGGTTAGATAAGTAAACTAGTCGTAAAATAATTGTAATAACAATGGCTAACATTTATTGAACACTGACTATGTGCCAAGAAATGTGCTAAGGGCTTTCCATATACTCTCTCATACAATAATAATAAACTGAATGCAGCAGGGATCTACACTCACTTTGGAGGTATAAATAAATTCTCAAAATGAAATACAGTAAAAGTGCTAAAATCGATCAATGACATTGTGGCTCCCAAAAGTAGACTCCTTGTCAGTATATTGCTGAGAGTCAACTCATTATTAAACATCTTACAAATTTATACTGAGCAACAGTTAAGGTTTAAGATACTGATAACTGAAACAAAAGTTGAAAAAAAAAAAAAAAACCATGGTCACACAACCTACCTCAAAGGAAATGTGGACAATAATTTAATTCTTTACATTTACTTAATTTAGCATATACTACACGTTTCCCAAGTTAAAAAAAATAAATAAGTGAATTCCCCAAATTTGCCCTGAAAAGTAATGGGTGTAGCCCCACACTCAGTGATAACAGAACGGGAAAGGCAATTTCTGAAAATAGACATGGAATGATTTAATCATATTTAGCAGAATAAAGAAAGGACTGGCAATCATCTAAATGTCATAATCATAAAAATTGAGGCACAACACTTTTGCTTCCTCTCCAAATACTTACAGTGGCTTCATAACCATGCATTAAAATGCTCCTAACAGTACTGTTTCATCGTTTTCCTGATTGGGGAAAACAGCTGAAGCAAAGCTTCCAGTAAGGGCTTCCCTGGTGGCACAGTGGTTGAGAGTCCACCTGCCGATGCAGGGGACACGAGTTCGTGCCCCGGTCTGGGAAGATCCCACATGCCGCAGAGCGGCTGGGCCCGTGAGCCATGGCCGTTGAGCCTGCGTGTCCGCCGCAACAGGAGAGGCCACAACAGTGAGAGGCCCGCGTACCGCAAAAAAAAAAAAAAAAAGCTTCCAGTGAAAGGAGAAATTATGTGTGGCACTGGGATCAGGCTGCTTGGTTTCTATTCCAAGCTCCTCCACATACTATGTGATCTTCAGCAAGTCACTTTAACTTCTCTGTTTCCTTATCTTTTAAAAAGGGGATAAAAATAATACCTACATCATAGTTATTAGGAGGATGAGTTAGCCACATAAAGTACTTAGAATAGCACTGTGAGTGCTTAATAAGTGCTAGTTATTATCACTACAGTTATGATTACAATCATCCAAAAGATAAATTATTTCTAGAAACAAATGAAGAACTTTTGGCACAAAATCAAAAATGATATAATTAATGTTGTCTCTCAGAGCAACTTGCAAAGGACTGAAGCTATGTGTATGCCTATAGTCGCAAAAATGCTGTACTGCTGTTAGCCTTTTAAATAAACTTAAAATGCAGTTCTAGTTCTTGAACATCTTTCATTCACTTGCTCTCTTTCAATGTGCATATCCATATGATTTGACTCATCTGGGTGCCACTGTGTGGAAATGAGCATAACTTTGTAAAATATAACAAAAATCAGGCCCTTCATTTAGCGCATAATAGAGCAGTTTGATGTTGAATGTTCTTAAGGTGCAATTAATTGAATGTTAGCCAATTTATATTTCTCCTTCTTGGAAGAAAAAAACGTTAACTTCTGATACTCTATTTTCTCCCACTTCCTCTTCCTCCTCCTCCTCTACCCCACCCTACCCCCCACCCCCAATTAAACTCTAAAATCATGTCTCTTGAGTAAAACCAGCCATTAGCACTTAGATTCACTTCCCACCTTTTTGCATGAAGTGTTTCACATGGAGAGGTCTTCTTTCACTCCAAGGTATCTTGGAACATTAGGCTGCTAAAAGCTAACATACTTGAAGTTGCACTATGTTATGTTAAGTAAGGTTCTTACTTTATAAAAGTTCTTTCCTATATCTCTACTACTACCCATGGTATAACTTAAAAACTCAAGTTTCAAATATGGTAGGCAGTGGAGATGAGGGTGTACTAGAAACTGTATGTCGCGAAACAGAGGCCATACCTTCAAGGCTTGCTGTAGTATCTGGGCATCATTAATCCCAGTAATTTCTCTCAGCTGGTTCAAAAACGTCTGCTGGTGCTAGAGGAAGGGAAAAACCAAAAGTGTTATCTATGAAATCTGAAAATATACAAGGACAAGAAAATAAATGACCTTTGGGGAAAAAAACAGAAAACACAAAATAAACTAGAGTGAAAAACAAAAAAACAATAGAACTTGACAACGACTGAATAAATTTCATTCTTTTAGGAAGAATGAACCATACTGTGGTAGCCCTTATTCCATTCTCATGTTTCTAAAAGCCCATTCTTCACTACCTAATTTATGCCTCCCAACAAGAAAAGAAGTGATCTGCCTGATGGCTAAACTTAAGAAGAACTAAGGAAAACAGGTATTCATTGGGCTACTTTAACTAGGGGATGAGACCAGAGAATGAAATCCAGGCAGCCCTACTAATCGCTCCCTCTACCTTAAGTCAACCAGCATTGAGGCACCTAGGATGTTTGGAAAAAACATGCCTTTGGCAGGCCAAGCACTAGGTGGATATATTACACCACGGGGATTCTACCCTATTCAAGGAAAAACAGGATCATCTCCATCTTCCAATCTGTCATAAAAGATCCGAAGTAAAATTGATCACTTGCCCCCATTTGCTTTAAATCTGTTTATACTCTATTGATCTATATAATCGACTATACTCTACTGGAGAGAAAAAGAGGTAGGATAAGATTCTACTACCAAAACCCTTCCCTAAACTTCCCTAATTAAGAACCATGCTCCTCCCTACATCTCTGCATTTCTTTTTCTTTTTTTTTTTTTTTTTTTTGCAGTACGCGGGCCTCTCACTGTTGTGGACTCTCCGGTTGCGGAGCACAGGCTCCAAACGCGCAGGCTCAGCGGCCATGGCTCACGCACCTAGCCGCTCCACGGCATGTGGGATCTCCGGACCGGGGCACGAACCCGTGTCCCCTGCATCGGCAGGCGGACTCTCAACCACTGCGCCACCAGGGAAGCCCCATCTCTGCATTTCTTAAAACAAGTTCCCCAAAACTGTAAGATGGCACCATGAAATAAAGAAAGCTCAATGGATATGACATGGAAAACAAGTCACCACTAGAATAAAAGGATCTGCTGAAATCTTCTGTCTTCCCACTAAACATTCGTATGTGACATTCACTAAATGTCACTCAGTGTTTCCTCCTCTAGCATCCTGTCCAAGTTCTAGGCAGGATAAAGGGCAAAGGACAAAGGGTGTCTGCTAAATGACTCTGCGTTCTTTAATAAGCCCTATCTAGTAACTTCCACTTAAGGCCTCACTAAGCAGAACAAAGTCACGTCATGTGGCCACTCATACTTGCAAAGGAGGTTGGGAAATGTATTTTTCAGCTAGGCAAAAAGCTTTTCTGCAAATCTGTTGCTAAGGAAAAAGAAAAGAATGTACCAAACAGGCATTGGCAGTATCTGCCATGCCATCAATGAATTTTAATTTCCATAAACATCTTATTAAAAGCTGAGATAACCGAGACTAAAAATAAATTACATAATAAAGTATATAAACAAAGGTCATATAAAATGCCAAAATGAATCAAAATAGTTGAATAAAAGAACTGAACTGCCAAATTCACAGTGCTGAAACATGAGAAAAATAAAATTCTCTTTAGACCTGTCAACTTTTCTACTTTCATTTTAAAAATTACTATTAGCTAGCAACGGAACCACGACTTACACAATACGCAACATTACAAATTAAAGATATATACAAATTTTATAGAAATTCTCCTTATCTAATTGCAATGTCTTATTTTAGTGAACATAAAATATTTCGAAGATTTTACAAGCTTGTTTGTAATCACCCCTACCAGCACTCCAAACTCCATTCTTTACACAGAATATAATTTTCCTCAACTGCAATTATTCAATCGTGTATTAGGAAAAGACTATTGAATACCCCAAAGAAATCAGTCATGTGTACAAATGATGCTCGCTATTATTTATAATGCTGGAAAAATGGAAACAATGCAAATGTCCTTCCACTAAGGAAGAGGTTCTAAACTGTAATGTGCAAAAGAATGCCTTGATAAATTTGTCAATAAAGGAGATTCCCAGGCGCCACACCCAGAAATTGTGATTCCAGAGCCATCTGGATCTGCTAGGGGATCTGTTAGGGGATCTGCAATTTTAGGAAGCATCTCAAATGATTTTGATATAAATGAACCTAGAAGCACAATTTGATTTAAGCAAACAACTGTATATTTTTAAATAGCAAATATATAATCTATATAGCAGTTAATCTTTACAAAATCATATTAAGCTAAAGTGGTAAAATACAAAATTTTGTGTGTATATGTTAATAAGTACAAGGTAAGATGTAAAAAAGAATGTAAGACCCAGAAAAGTTTACAGAGCCTGCATTGCATTAGACTCCCAATTCTTCTCCCATCTCTGTACCCATACCCTTTGCCACTTCTCACCTCCTCTCACTAGAAACACGATATATTTCCTTGTTGTACTGATGATAGGCTTGGCCATGTGACAAGCTTTCATCAATGGCATATTAGCAAACAGTATGCAAGCAGACATGAAATGTGCTTGCATGGTTGGGCTTGCCCTATTGAACTTCTGCAACTTCCTCAAGAAGAACATAAGCTGGGGAGCCCACCTGTTGCCCCAGAAGAATGGGGCATATGAGAAGAGCCTCCCCAACCAACCAATCTGAACACGATGACAATATTTTGGTATGCCACTAACTTTTGGTGTGGTCTGTTACACTGATAGTTGACTGCTAGAGAGTATTATAAGACTACTGAGTATTTTATGAAGAGAAGCAACGTCTAAAGCTTTTTTTAATTAATTAATTCATCTATCTATCTTTGGCTGTGTTGGGTCCTCGCTGTGCGCAGGCTTTCTCTAGTTGCTGCAAGCGGGGGCTACTCTTCATTGTGTTGTGTGGGCTCCTCATTGTGGTGGCTTCTCTTGTTGTGGAGCATGGGCTGTAGGCACATGGGCTTCAGTAGTCGTAGCACAAAGGCTCAGCAGTTGAGGCTCATGGGCTCTATAGAGCGCAGGCTCAGTAGTTGTGGCACACGGGCTTAGTTGCTCTGTGGCATGTGGGATCTTCCCGGACCAGGGCTCGAACCCGTGTCCCCTGCATTGGCAGGCAGATTCTTAACCACTGCGCCGCCAGGGAAGTCCTAAGACTTTGTTTTCACTTAGTATTTTGTTCATCTTTCACAATAATGTCAGCTAAATATCCTAATAAAATAATTCAGGTGCATGGCTCTTCATCTCATGAATTTTGACTGAAAAATGAAACAATAAAGAGAAAAGGATGAGGGTGGGGAAGAAGGCAGAGTGGGAAGGAGAAAAAGTAAATGTATTTTCTTAACTAAATTAGGAAGAACCGGGGCCGAGATCGAAAGAGGCGAGCTATGAGAAAAATTCTAAGTTTATGGTAGAGAAGTCACCTCATTTGTCAAGTTTTCCCCTTTGTTACTGGCATCTTCCAGCTGTGCTTTTCCTGTCTTTGAAAATTTGCACCTTCTCCTACAATTATATGTTTTTGTTGCTATTATTTCTGTTGTGATTAAGACCCTGGTCTTCTTTCAAGGTCTGCACCTTCTTATTTACCAAACTTCTGGTCTGATACACCCTGATCCTCAACTAAAAACGTCCTGCATATGGTTCTCTCCTCCTTGACTAGCGATTTTGGATCCAAGGTGGATCTAACCCACTATCATTTCTAGAATTCCTTTTCTGAGCTCTGAGGTCTTCCTTGTATGGATTTCTTATCTACTACAGTGTAAGGAGGTGGGTGCAACATGTTCACACTGCTGGACCAAGAAGAGCAAGACACAATGTTCAAAGAGATTCAATGGCTTGCAAACACCACAAAAATCAATAAGCAAACAAACCAAGACTATCTACAGGCCTTCAGATTCCTTCCTCGATGTAATCTTTACTGAGTGATGACATCCTTAAGTACCTACTACGTGCAAAATCCAGTACTATGCACTTCAGGGAGAAGAAGGCATCAGTAATTTCAATATAAAGTAAGGATCAGAGTGTTTCACAGAAATTCCATCTCCCCACCCCACCCCCTGCCATTCATCCTACGTAATGCTGGGTCTGTTTTAAATCTGTTTAAGTAAGACTACAGCATATTTAACATTGGTGTAACTGCTTGAGAATGCAAAAAATGATCACTGGCCTAAGCCAAAGTAGAAGACAAGCATTTATTATGCTCCTGCTGTATGCCAGACTGTTTTAAGTGCTTCCGGTGTATAATCTCATTTAATACATGTGCACGTGCACACACATAAACCCTCTAGAAAGTTACTCTCATTTTATAACTAATAGAATATTTAAGAGACTAATAAGTACAGAGACAGAAATGACTGACTAATTTTTCAACTTCCACAGCCCATGTCTCTTCCACATTTTCTCTATGGTATCTGATTTTGCAGATTAAAGATTCAGTGAAAACTGAAAACTCAGCCCAAAAATCCATTACTATGCTGACATAAAATACTTAGATAATGGTACAAGAAAACTGGAGTAATGATGACCACAAGGCAGGAAAGCTTTCTGTGTTAAGGGGTGAGTGACTCTTAAGTCAGTCCTTGGTTCCTTTGACTGAATTTCTAAATATAAATAAAACTTGGTTTAGTGCAAAAGAAAGAAAGACAAAGGTTTCCATCTTCAGGGGAAAATACGGTAACTCTTAGAATAACCTCTAAAAAAAAAACCTCAAAATCTCTAAGAAAAGAAGAAAAAAACCCAATTTGATAGAAAATCCCAAAGTATTCATAAACTTCAAAATCACATGCCCTAAACTTCAGAATCAGCATTGCTAGGCACCAAATGGTAAACATTTCAAAGTTGCCTATCAATGAAAGGATTAACTATACTACTGCCTTTAAGGTACATAACCATACATATATCTATTTTTACAAATACCTTCTGCATATACCTAATTAACACTGAACTGCCTTACTTCATGTTATCTCTTACCATAACAAAAAGTTCCCAAACTTCATTGACAGATAATTTCAAGTACATAATATATCCTTCAAGTACATCTTTGTAAGATCCAAACCTGCCTCTAACCAGATATATAAGGAAAAAAAAAACTTCATTTCATTAGTCTTTTTTATTTTTATTCGTAATTTTAAGGAGGACAACATGATGACCTTTCATTTCCCTTCATATGTAATAATCTATGACCTCTCTGAGGAATTTTCCTACAGTACAACCCTTCTCATGACTTAAAGGGCCCTCTGCATGCCCCAGCTATCTCTAGCTTCACCCTGCACTACTTTCCCCTTCTTCCTCTTCCCTCTTTCATTAGGGTCTACAAAATACTATTCAACTTCCTAATTCAAAGGTCTAACCTTTCTGTTAAGGTTAGAGGTTCCCCTGACACTTACCACAGATTGTAATAACATACTATGTTAATCACCAGACTCTAAATCGAAGAGAGCACAAGACTGTCTATTTCGCTCATCACTGTGTTCCTGATAACTAACTAGTACAGTGCCTGGCACACAGTAGGAACTCAATAAATATTGACTGAATAAATGAATATAGCAGAGTTTGCAGAGGTGAACTGGAGTAAGTCAGATCACAGGGCTTGAACTCATCCACAGGAAGGAGGTACAAACTAATTATTAGAGATGGGAACAAGAAGCATGCGTAAATCACGCCGCTTAGCAAATTTTCTACACTTTCCTACATTGCACCTGGAAGTTCACAGAACACTTTATAACCTAGTTCTGGTCCTATCAATCCTGCTTGAAGGGGAGTGTACAGTACAATATTGTTCAAATTCCCAACTGCAAATAATTTACATACTAATCTCAAGAAGAGTTGGGGTATCCTGTATTTTCTACTGCCAGAGTTAAGGTTTATCTCAATCTTGCTGGGTTAACAGCACTTTATTTTTTATTTATTCAAATAAATTAATCACATACCTCTATGGATGTATAAATCTAAAAGTATGCTTTTTTATTCTTCACTATTTACATTTAGCCTTAAAAATGCTAGAAATTCTGAATTTAAAGTCTTTTCCCACCTTTTTATTGAATCCAGAGCTACAACCTTAAGCATTATGTAATCCCCCCCAAAAAAATAAGAAGTGAAGAAATGAGATACTTTGTTCGCCCTCAATAAATGTTTGTTTCCATCCTTCCTCACCTAAGAGTTCATACCCTCCTTACCTTCCACTCCAGCCCTTCAACCAATCTAACATCTGCATGATGTCCATGCCCCTAATAGAATCCCCCATCCCTATAACTGGCAGATATAAGGCATGCATCAGAAGTAGAAACTCTAAACACAATTTTCCCCAAATATACTGTTACACAGCGCTATAAGCTAAGTTCACACAAAGTTAAATACATATCTTGGCCAAATAAGAACCTAATATCATGAAACATGGTTTCTATGGCAATATGCATTTAGAGTTCCAAAAACCCAACTTGCAAAATCTTTTGGAACTGTGTTTTTAAATTAGAATGCCTATATTATGGAATATGTGGGTAAACAAAACTTCTGTGAATCAAATCATATCCTTGAACTGCAACGTTTTCAGTTTAAATAAAGTATATATTTAACTTGTTTTTGATGCTAATGATCTGGCTGATTCCTAATATACCTCTCTAAGATATATAAAATCTTTGTGTCCAATTAAATCTTTATGTGTCTCTTGGTTTCTGTACTTAAATTTTCATAATTAACTTTCAGTCCAAAAATAAAATCCCTTATACTAATAAAATAAGTATGCTTTACGTAGAACTTTCAGACTAGAATACTACATAATTCCTAGCAGCTATATGTGTCACAAACAATTCCTTAAAGCAAATACAATAGTATTTGGTCACACTAATTACATTAATAATACATCCTACTGACTATTAGGAACTCCATTCTTCTAGATATAATGTTAGGTTTAATAAAGCTTTCTTGCCCGGACCCATAAAAGAGCCATTTGCAGAAGCCTTCAGCCTCCAGCACCTCAGCAAACTTGTCTTCCATCCAGTGGGCTTCAATCACAACCTCTCCAGTAAGAACTGAATCTCAGTGCTGGGGCTTAGTAAGACCTCTCCCAAATGTATTCCTTCCTTTATTCTTTAGAGTTCTCTTTGCACTTTAGTAGCCAATCATCTATTACTAGTTCAAATTACTGTGTACTTGCTGTGTCCTAACTGGACTCTTACTCATACAACTTCCTTAAAAGTAATTTTTGTATTCTAATACTATGTTAATGATGCAATTCTGTACTTTTAAGAGAATAAGTCTCAAAAACAATAGGAAGAGGAAAATTAACCATATGTGGTAAGTGCTATCCAAGAACCACCGCTTACTGAGCACTTATTAAAAGTGTGTAAGGCACCAGAGATTTCATTATGTGGGCATGATCAATTAAATCACTGGCCATTGGTGACTGAGTTCAATCTCTAGTCCCTCTCCCCTCCTTGAACTGGGGAGTGGGCTGAAAGTTCTAACTCGCTAATCATAGTGGTTGGTTTTTCTGAGGCACAGCCCCCATTCTGAAACTATCTAGTCCCCCAACCAGGAGTTATCTCATTAGCATCCAAAAGACAGTAAATTTCTGTGGCAGAAACCAGGAGAAAAGACTAAACATTTACTTTTTATTTTACCACGCGTAGCCTCGTACAGCTACTTGCAGATAACAGAAGGCACCAAATTGTTTGGTTTCTTTGTCCTTGCTCATGGACTTCTCTTCGTTTAGAATGCTACCTTCAATCTCCCCATACATCTTCAATATTACCTCCTCTATGAGGCCTTTCCTGTTCTTAGATCCTCTCCTTGGTCCTACCAATATATCCTGTATATACTTCACTTAACTTCTAATATAATGTATGCATTTCTGGCTCCCTCCCACCAAACTATAAGTTTTTTTATAGTGTATTATTTATTTCTCTATCTGCTTAAGACAAAGAATAAATGAATGGATGGACATGATAATGAGAGTCGACTGGGTATCTAAGCAGAAATATACAACGGGAATTGAAAACCTGAAACAAGAGTTTATGTGAGGGTGAAAATTTTAGTTTGAAAATACAAACTTGGTAGTAATGAACATATATGACTGAGAAACTACATAATCTCTCAAAGCTTGCAAAGAAGAAAGCAGAAAATCAAAGACTAAACCTTCAAAAACTCCTACAGTTAAGTAGACACACAGTATATGGTATTAACAGCCAAATTTTACCATGCTGTATTGCCCAAACGTAAATAGTTTAAATATATGTACTGAAAGTACACAGCAAAAGCTGACAAGCTTACAAAAATCTTGCCCATAGCTAGGCCTACTTGCTACTGTCTTCTTACCCATCAATTCTCAACTTCTCTGTGTTTGTAGTACTTGTTCAAATATTAAATATTTTTGGCAGCATACTTGAAAAGGTTTAAAACTTTCACCACAACAAAATTCAACAACTCCTAAAGGAAGCGGTAATAATTACAACACAATTGTTATTCCAGTACAACAATACTGTTGCATGGTATCTGCAAAAGGAGTTATCACACTGCACAGTAGTATCTCACCCTCTTGATTATCCAGGCACTAAGACATGCTCACAGGCAAAATATTGACAAGTTCCAATACATAATATTTATATGGCACTAACTTAAAATTAAAAGTAAGCTATAATTGTTACCTCTTATTCACAGCAAGTGTATTCCACTCTACACTAAATCACAAAACCTGTTCAGTTCAACATTCTGCTTAAGAGATACTAGAATAATTACAATACATTTACTAAGCTATAGCAAAAAAAAAAGTTTTAAACTGATCATACTTGGTGGCACATCTCTGAAGATTTGACAACAAAAAGGCTGAGAACACTACTCTTAAGACAAAGGCTATCAAATAAGTACCAGGGTCACAGATGGAATGTGGATGACAGCAGCAATAAAATCTATTCCGAATGTTTAATAAAGATATTTTACAAGAATATCCTGATATACATATATTACTTTCCTTGGCTGAAGCTGCAACTGCCAAGTTAGCTTCTGTAAAACACTACCATCTGTCAAATTAAGCTAACCTTGTTATTGTTTTTTTAATTTTGGTTACAACTGAGTTAACAGTTGGTTTTTGGTTTCAGTGCATAAAAGCTACACAATAGAACATAATAAATGTATATCTATTTTATATTTATGCAAGCTTCAGTAAAACTATAATAAAAATACTTTAGTTCAAGAAAGAGTTCCAGAAACCTCCTTTCCTGTCTTCCTTTAAAACAGTCCTAACTCAAGGATAAAAAAATACTGCCATCAAGTGGAGTATTAATGGGAAGGAGAAACTTTTCAATAAAGCTGCTGGTTCCCCAGATGAGAAAAATCAACTCGGACACCTACTTAGACATGCAAAATTCAAATCCAATTGGAATAAGACTTAAATACCAAAAGCAAAACAAGAAAAAGATTACACGGCAATAAAAGAGAGTATCTTTATGAAACAGGTATGAAAGATCAAAATAAAGGAAACTAATTACATATAAGACTAAATCAAAATGGACTCCTATTCATGAAAGAACAACATAAAGGGAGTAAAAAGACATACTGATAAACGGAAAAAGATATTTGCAGAATATATAAGTTGGAAAAAAAAAAGTAGTATATAAACTATAAAGAACTCCTTCAAATCAAAAAAGGTAAAACAATCTCCCCCCCAAGAAAAAAAAAACAGAAACAAATGTGAATTTCGCAGGGGAAAAAAACCTTAATGGTCCATAAACATATAAAAAGATAACCAATTGGTTATCAACACCAGAATGGTTAAGTTCTTGTGTAACGATAAGTATAAATAACCACCACATATGCTCATATGCTTCCTTCTCTATCCCACCAAAGCTTCACATGCTCAGATACCCTGGGTGCCCTCCCTCTGATGCCACAAGCAAAAATGGAAATATCATCAGTTCTATTAGTTCTGCAGGCTTATTACCAACTTGAAGTCCCGGCCCCACTGTGGAAGCCTGGAAGTCAGTTCTGAGAATATGTATGGTACAACTAGAACAGGCACAAAGAGTGTCCATGACCCCAGGAGGCCTGTGCAGAGAGCTCCTTCTTCCCTCCAAACGCTGGAAATTTTAGACCTGAGGCAGTGGACTGCTGCTAATTTCCTTCCTCGGCCCTGTCCTGACCCAAAGCCTTTCTCTAAGGTCTCATGGGAAGACATTAGGGGCCCTCTTTCTAACACACCAAGACCAGCTCAAAGGCCTCAGTGGAGGATACAGCAAGCCCCACACCTCCAGCCCAAGCTTGCACTTCCTCGGCCCTGTCCTGACCCAAAGCCTTTCTCTAAGGTCTCATGGGAAGACATTAGGGGCCCTCTTTCTAACACACCAAGACCAGCTCAAAGGCCTCAGTGGAGGATACAGCAAGCCCCACACCTCCAGCCCAAGCTTGCATGTATTCTGGCTCAAATTATGATGCATAAACTTTTGTATATGCAGGTGTATGGTTGGTTCTCACATTAGTGCAAGCACAGCATCAGATCCCGGCCACTAATGGTTCTTCATTCCTGGTCCCTCTCTCTATACTCCTCCCCCACATCTTTCCTCTTCACTAAGGACCTAGCTCTCAGCTCTGCAGCCAAACCTGTCCTCAAAGTTAGTGCCACTCACCCCAACAGAGCCACTTCCAGGCTGAACACCACCAACAAAAACCCAACAAATAATAAGTTTCTAGTTCAAAACAAGCTATTCTTCTGTCTTATTCTCACATGGACCAAAAACCGTAAGAAAAGTCTTTCTCTGCTCAATTGTTTACCTGTCCACAGTTCATCCCACCCCATCATTGGTCCCCCAAGTTCTTTCCAAACTTCCAAGCTAACTACAATGTGAAAGTACTTTTGTATCCTGTGGGGAAAAATACACATCATAAAGATTATTCTTGTGTGTGCTATTAATTATTAAAGTGATTAATGTTAGTCTGAGGCATGAAGAAAAGGCTTTTCATTCCTCAGTAGTGAGCATTCTTTATAAGGTATTACTCTAAAAAATATAAAATGAAGGAAAAATTGTGCAATTTCATTTTGTTTTGTAAGCATATCAGTACATGCTCCTAAGTGTTTTACCTCTAGGAACATCTTTAACTTTTTTGCCATTTTCAGACTTGGAAAAATAAGTAGCTTTTGTTATTGCTGATCCTGTGAGAATGTAAACCTGAATAATAAATGAGAAACAATACTTAAAAGTCATCCAAAAATAGCCAATAAGCACATGAAAAGATGTCCAAAACCATTAGTCATTAGGGAAATACATATTGACACCACAATGAGGTACCACTACATACTCATTAAAATGGCTAAAATATAAAAATTGACAATACCAAGTGTTAACAAAGATATAGACCAACTGGAACTCTCATACATTGCTGATGGGAAGGTACAATGGTACAACCATTTTGAATAACCATTTAGCCATATCTTACAACAATTCCACTCCTATGTATTTATCCAAGAGAAATACTTTAGAAGTACATCAGGTAACAAAGTAACAAACTGTCCTTTAAAAACAGCAATAAAAAAGGATGTGAGGCAGTGAACAGAGATACCATAAAACATTACTAAAACTGGATGGAGAAATCATGGGGAAAATAAGGGAGGAGGATTAAAATGAAGTCATCGATAAGTTTTTCCACAGACAAAAGGCAGGCTGGGACTTCCTTGGTGGTGCAGTGGTTAAGAATCTGCCTGCCAATGCATGGGACACGGGTTCAAGCCCTGGTCCAGGAAGGTCCCACATGCCGCAGAGCAACTAAGCCCGTGCACCACAACTACTGAACCTGTGCTCTAGAGCCCACGAGCCACAACTATTGAGCCCACATGCCGCAACTACTGAAGCCCACACACACAGAGCCTGTGCTACGCAACAGGAGAAGCCACTCCAATGAGAAGCCTGCGCACCACAACAAAGAGTAGCCCCACTCGCCACAACTAGAGAAAGCCCGCGTAGCAACAAAGAGCCAATGCAGCCAATAAATAAATTAATTTTTTACAAAGGCAGGCTAAGGACATGGTGGGGGGGTGGGGGGCAAGGACCATAGGGTCCTGCTCTGTTTCACTATGACAAGATCAGGGTGTAGCAAGAAAACTCTGGATAGCTGTTTATAAAGGTCTCCTAGGGTGACATTAGCTTAGAAATTATTACATTTAAGGGTGTGATCTTACACTATCAGTGTCCCAGAGTAGACTGGCATGTTTTAGTCCACAAGAGTAAAAAACAAGAAAGAAAATAAACCAAACCATTTGTTCATTTGTTGGGGGGTGAAGCCGAAAAAAATAAATAAATTTTTAAAAAGTAAATAAAAGCAGCAATAAAACAAAAACATCCACTATCATCACTTCTAAACAACATTTATCATATGTCTTACCTAGTATAAGAAAAAATGAAATTATAGGCATAGAAATTGCAAATAAATAAAACTGTCATGATTTATTTATGATATCTTTTATGTAGACATTCCAAAATTATCTATGAAAGTATTAGAATAAAGTTTAGCAATATAATATATATTGGCTAAATATATAAATATATTGG
This sequence comes from Phocoena phocoena, assembly GCF_963924675.1. Classification (NCBI taxonomy): domain Eukaryota; kingdom Metazoa; phylum Chordata; class Mammalia; order Artiodactyla; family Phocoenidae; genus Phocoena; species Phocoena phocoena. Next base: position 118,575,709 of record NC_089222.1, on the reverse strand, counting down.
CTAAATATAAGATCACTATCCAAAAGCTAGCTGCATTCATATACACCAGTAACATTTTAAAGCACCACATATTATTGTTATCAGAAAGTATCAACTACATAGGACAAACAATGTGTAAGAATTCTACTGTTAAAATTATAAACTAAAAAAAAAAAAAATTAAAGAAGACCTAAATAAAAAGAAGTATACTCTGTTCATGGATAGAAAGACTCAATATCATAAAGATGTTAATGATCCCAAATTGGTATATAGATTCAATAAAATTACTAAAAAACTCAAACAGGGTTTTTCAGAGAACTTGGTAAAATTATTCTAAACTTTCTAAGGAAGATAAAGTATCATAATACTTTGGCAGAAGAGGGGCAAACTTATTTTTTCAGTACTAGAGATTACTATGAAGACAAAGCAACAAAGACAGGACGGTATTCACAAAACAAATGACAGAACAAAACAGCAGAGGGTGAAAAAAAGCATTTTCCATAAAGCTTTTATATATGACAGAGATGGTATGTCAGTTCAGTGGGGGAGAGCATTAACTTTTCAGTAAGGTAAGATTAACAACAACAAAAAATCATATACAAAATAAAAATTAAATTGGATCCCTACCTCACACCAGGTACAAAATATTAAGTACAGACAGAATAAGGTCTAGATGTTACAAACATAATTTTAAAATTCTTACTACTATATAGATGAATTTCATTTATATATCAAGGTGAAAAAAGTTTCCAAAGTTAAAACAACTAAAATTAAAAACATATACCTTCAGGAATTCAGAGTGGCAATAAAAAGGAACTCAAGGGGAAAATGAAAACAGGATTCAAGCTGATTACAATCTCAAATGAAAATGGAGAGATGCGATGAGGGGACTATACAGTTAGATATAGGTTACTTTCAAAGTTCTCACTTGTGTTTTAAGTAGTGCATTCAATGTGTGCTTATCATTAAAGATTAATATGTTATTTCATAAGTAAATAAAAACATATTTGCATAGAGAGCTGATCATGATCCAACGTTTATGATTAATTCAATTCCGTGTACTTCAGAACCAACTAGTGTATACATTATTAAAACAAACCCACAAAAAAATATCTCACCACCTGTGGAGGGAGTAAATGCAGCATTGGCATTACAAAAATAATACTGTAGACAAAGTTAAAAGTTATCCTAGCACATAGAGCAAAAAGGGAAAGAAATTATAAAATGAAATTTGAAGCAAGGTAGAGAGATGAATGGTATCTAATATTCAAATAATGTAGTTTCAGAAGGAGAAAGAAAAAAGGAATAGAGTAGAAGTAATAATTCTTAAATATATATATTTTCCCTGAGAAGAACACTAAAGTTTTCAGATCAAAAATCCTCGCCAGGATGGTTAAAAATACACACACACACACACACGTGTGAAATTTCTGCACTCTAAAACCAAAGAAGAAATCTTATAAGCTTATACAGAGGGTTAACAACTTATCTACCAAAAAAAAAAATCAAACGGTATTAAACTACACAGAAAAACATAGTTAAAATTAAACACCTATTTTTAAAAAACTTATTAGCTACTAACATGTAACACAATTAAGTAATATTTTGATGAAAGGTATATTGTAAAAAATTTTAAATATCATCATTTAAATTAGAATTCCATATTATCCCAACAAAATCAAGAATGCTATAAGTAAAAATATGCTAAACAGTCTTATCTTATTGAGGGCACAGGGAAGGAGAGAAAACTATTAATTATTTACAGAAAAAACATGCTTAAATATGTTCGTTTAGAATTAAAAGAGCAGAAAAGGCTCTTTAAATAAAGTCAGAGGGCAATAAAAGGATTAAATTTGTTATCACTATATATGGAAACGATGAAATCTTACTAAAAGACCAGCAAAAACACAAGTTTAGATTAGATCCATTAGAAATACAAAGATAATCTGATGAAATTACATTAAAAGTAGAGACGTCAGTATCTCTCAGAATTTAAGACATAAAGAAAAAAACATGAAATATTCAAATGACACTATAAGTGTTCATTTAATATATAAATATAGAACTCTATAACTCTCAAAAAATACATATCCTTTTCATATGATCATTAAAACTTCATGTACAGGGCTTCCCTGGTGGCGCAGTGGTTGAGAGTCCGCCTGCCAATGCAGGGGACGCAGGTTCGTGCCCTGGTCTAGGAAGATCCCACATGCCGCGGAGCAGCTGGGCCCGTGAGCCATGGCCGCTGAGCCTGTGCGTCCAGAGCCTGTGCTCCGCAGTGCGAGAGGCCACAACAGTGAGAGGCCCACGTACCGCAAAAAAAAAAAAAAAAAAAAAAAAAAAAAAAACTCATGTACTTAGTTGTAAGAAATTCTTAATAAATTTCTAAAACTATTACAGATCATATTCTCTAAACGCACTGTTTCAACTGTGGTGAAACTAAGAATCCACAATTTAAAAAATGCAACAAAAAAAGCAAAACAAAAAATATTTTTAAACAATGAAAGAAAAAATTTTAAAGATACTAGTCAAAATTTGTAAAGCGTAACTAAAACTTGCTCTAAATAAAATGGTAAGCCTAATATAGTCCTATTCATCAAAACTTCAAAGTAACAAGTACTTAGTTTGAAAGATCAAAAACAGTTGAAAGCTACAAATTTTGAATGGTTTAACCTAATGCTACACTAAACAATTCCAAAAGTGTAGGAAAAAAACAAAAAGCTTTCTAATGCTTTTATGAGCTAACCTTAATAGCCCATATACATATAAAAGCAAACCTTGGAACCAATCTCATTTAAAAACAAAGATTCTATTTTTTTTTTTTTTAGTATACTGAATTTGGAGGCATCACGACTGAATGCGATTTTGCCAGAAAGCAATACAGAATAATGGTTAACAGCAGAAGCCCCTGAGTTGCGTGGCCCAGAGTTTAAATCCCACTCTTAACATATACTAACAATGAAATGTTGCTTTAGTTCTTAACTTTTCTATTACTGTTTCCTCAACCGGGACATGAAGGTAAAAAAAAAAGTCTCCACCTAAAAAAGTGGTTGGGAAGATTAAATGAAAATAAGTTATAAAACTCTTAGCACAATTTCTTAACATAGTACCTAGTAAATATTCCTTCTGTTACAATCGTTCTTATTACTGACATATAAAATATTATCAGTTGTTGCAAAAAAAAAAACAAAGACGAGCTACCCTGGTGGCGCAGTGGTTGAGAGTCCGCCTGCCGATGCAGGGAACACGGGTTCGTGCCCCGGTCCGGGAAGATCCCACATGCTGCGGAGTGGCTGGGCCTGTAAGCCATGGCCGCTGAGCCTGCGCGTCCGGAGCCTGTGCTCCGCAACAGGAGAGGCCACAACAGTGAGAGGCCCGCGTACCGCAAAACAAAACAAAACAAAACAAAAGACATGTGATAGTCAACATCTAAATCTGATTTCAAAGCATTTTAAAAACGTATAACTGTAAGGACATTTCATATTACAATGAAACAATACATAACAGAAACTAGTATTAACCCTAGTAGTATTCTGTAATCTTAGCTAAAACAATAAAACAGTTTATGAGTAAAGAGGTGTAAAGATTGACAAAGAGGAGGTCAGATGATAATTATTTGCAAATGATATGGCCTCCATACAAAGAATATTGAAGAATATCAACAGAATATTAGAACTAATGAAAATTCATTAAGGCAGCTGGATACAATGTTAGTATAACAAATCAAAATTAGGTGAGAAAAGATAGAAGTAAAAAGGGAATAAGCAGCTGGATCCCTTTCTCTCTGCAAACCAAGTCTTATGCTAATACCAAGATAACCAACTATTTCATACTAAAGAATATCCATTTTATATAATATTTAGAGTGATTTATATAATGTTAACTGTCCCTTGAAATGTTGTATTATATTTTTATAACTTTAGATAATACCTAAATTAGAAAATACTACATTATTTTAACTAAGAAATTTACCCTGAATTCAGCTTGTATTGTTTTGCAAGTTTTGTCTTAACTCTTAATTTGGTTAATCTGTGACATCCTTCCCACCTAACCCCCAGTATAACTAAGTGAAAGTTGACTGTTGATCCATAAGATTCCTTCTGCCTCCATCCTCTACTATTTCTTTTTTATCCTCCCTATCTGGAATAAATGTATGCTTTGCTACACTAAACACTCAGATCTTAAAAAGTTGCTCATGTCTAATCATACTAACTTTAAGGCTTTAAAAGAAGATTCAGAGGCATTTAATGACTTGCCCAAGGTCATAGAAAGGTGATTTAGATCAACCCACATCCTAGTCTTTTCACTACACCGCCTTTATTCTAACAGTTGTCCACAGTTTCTCGAGCTTTCATCGTTTCTCAATAATGTTAAATCGTGAGATTCAGTTAGGGAACTAAAATAACCCCTGCGCTTGCATTCCTTTTAGAAAACACTCATTCATCAAATATTTACTGAAACCTACTAAGTGCATGGAGCTGTTCTAAGCCCTAGGGTGAAACGAAATAGGCAAAATACCTTCCCTTATGAACCTTATGTTTTATTTAACTAAGGAGAATACATTTAATGAAAATAGTATCCAGCTCACTTAACTCTACAAATTAATTTGGTCCCTGAGAGGAAGGCTACTATATTGCTGCCCTAAAGAATCCTTATTTGGTAGTGTATATATGTCAATGCTACTCAGCAGCATAGCACAGGAAGATCAGCTTGGTGCTTTGCGACCACCTAGAGGGGTGGGATAAGGAGGGTGGGAGGGAGGCTCAAGACAGGATATGGGGATATATGTATGCATAGGGCTGATTCACTTTGTTGTACAACAGAAACTAACAAAGCATTGTGAAGCAATTATACTCCAATAAAGATGTATTTTTTTTTTTTAAATCCTTATTTGGGACCCGAATCTATGAATCAAATTTCTGAGATGCAAGGATCCTACGCTTAGGTAAATATCAAGCACAAAGGCTGAATACACATGTTCAAGAACAAAATTATGACAGATTTTAACTGTAGCTAATCTGCTGCCAACTCCACCTCACCTGTATCATCTTAAACCTCAAAAAAACAGCTCTCTGCAGTTACAAGTAATCTCATAACTCCCTGCCATGGCTAAACTTGAGCAATCAAGCAAAGAACACATCAGAGGAAAAGACAGCCCTTGCCTTATGTTACCCTGTGACAAGCTACTCTGTAGGTGACAAAAGACATATGAGTGTTGTGCTTTTTTTTTAATCATACATCCTTCTGGAAGAAAAAAAAATCTTGAAAAATAGAAAATTGTTCCAACTACCAAAATATGGCTTTTTATATAAAACTAATATTATACATGAGCATACAACACACAATTTTTTAAAGGAGAACAGAAAACAGGCTAAGATTTTGGTTATGCAATATGCACTAGACAATTCTCGTTTTACTAATAATTCATAAAGTTTCTAATTTAAAAGCAAAGAGTTTCACTTTTGTTTCTTCTAAAGTAGTCCACTTCCTAGTTACTAGCTTGAAGTCTACTTCCTAGTTACTAGCATGGTGGATTTAAATTGTCAATTCATTTTAAGTGGATGGTTTAAGGTATTTGAACCTATACGAATATTTTTAAATAGTTCTGAGTAACAAAGTAATAGTATATTGATATAGAAAGCAAACACATTACATGTTTCTTTTAAAAATAATACATAAACACCATGATGGAAGTATATAAATAAATGCAATTGTATTGCTCTAAAAAAATGTCCACAGTATCAATGAGATGATCTGACAGACACACACTAAAAACGGCATCATAATGGTAATATTTTAGACTAACAACTACTCCCTTTGTTTAAGGAGGGGACTCAGTAAACTAGGAAACTGGACTTGGTGGCCAGGACCACTTTCAGTAATTTGATTCTTGATTCACAATTTTATGCATAAACCTCTGAATTGGGCAGATCTGCATTACCTAATTTTATGCTAAAGAAGTACTTTAGTCCAAAATCAATTTTAAAAACTCACAAATTTCTTGCCAATGTTCAAATTTAAGAGATGTGAAAAATATGAGTTATATTTCCCACTTTGAAACACATAGCCTTTAATATTCAACTTTGGAGAGAACTATAAACAGAAGCGACACCAAACCGATTAAATATTGCTTAGTATACATATGACCACAAGATCCTTCTCTAAGTGTTAAGACTTTGTCATACTCAACATCAAAAACTAAAGTTTAAGGTATTCCAAACAGAATGGAGGGGATTAGGAGATAAACTGTTCTAAACTCCTATTATTAAATCTAGAATCATTTCACTGTAAATAAACTGCAGTCTGCAATAGTCTTCTACATTAACCAGTACAGCACACAAGAGTTCCAAAGACAAGTTTCCCAAAGCACCTAAACTAAAAATGCACTATCCTTGCTTTCCAAAATTCTTGAGCATCTTCAATTACCTCAAGTACTATAATAAAACTCTAAAAATAATCTCAAAGCAAAAACTTAGCAAGCTGAGTGTATACACATAGTCAGCAGGACAGCAGCCCTTATTCTAAAATCAAGCACAGGTAGGATATAACAATGCCAAAACTACAACAGGGTGGGGCATTCACTACTCTCCCAGAAAAATCAAATATACTTTTGGTAGCTGCTCTCTGTAAACGCTGGTTACCCCCATAATTCCAAGACGAGTAAAGCAATGTTTTCCTTTTGCCCAAAATGCTTTTCACACCAATGACCACCCCCCCCAAAAAAAATTAAGTCATAGCCAACTACTTTTCAGGATATGGTGCAAGCCGTGATAGTGCACTTGAGATTCTGAAAGCAAAATCTAGAAAAAAAGTAGCATCTCTCATTACTTAACGTAAAAGATCTGAAACTTCACAAACGCAGATTTTTTTCTTAAGTGAGTGACCATTCGAATGTGTGACTGAGGCAAGAGTAAAGGGTGAACGATGGAACAAGGTCAAACTTAGGGGACAAAGGATTCCTGGAATAAACATGGCCAGGAAGGTTTCCTTAAGGGACAGTTTCTATATTCAAAAAATAAAAAAAAGAAAAGAAAAAGAAACGGAAGGAAGGAAGGAAGGGAGGAAGGAAAGGAACGAAGGGAAGGAAGGGAGGGAAGGGAGGGAGGGAGAAAGAAAGGAAAAGGAACCAACCAAATCCTCTACTTTTACACCGAGTCTACCTGGTTAATGTACCTGTCCCGCCAGGCCGACTATTCAATTCTGGTGGAGACCCTTTTGCAAAATAGCAGGCCTGGAATGCTTTTACCTTGGAAATAAAAACTGGGTTCAGAAGGGATGACAACCGGCTATTCCTTTTTTAAAAAAGAGGAGGAAGATAAAGTTTAATTAAGAAGCCATATAGAGGAGTGTAGGAATGTGAGGTCGCGCTCAACCAATCCTCGGCACCGTCTGTTACAGGAAAACAATCGGCAAGAAGGAAGTGGACTGAAACACGCTAACTACACCCCGCTTTCCACACGCAGCCCGGAACTGGGCGCGACGCCCCTAAAGCGGGTAGGGGCGGGGGGCAGCAAGGGGGAAGCCCAGGGCAGCGGAGGCCCGGGCGGCGGCGGGGGAGGCCGGGGAGGTCCCGGCCGAGGCGGGTGAGGGCGGCATGTCAGAAGGAGGAGCGGGGCCGGGCCGCACCGGCTCGCGGCTTCGCCTCACCTTCTGCGCCGCGCTCTGCTGCAGCACGTTCTGCTCCACGGTCATGGCCCCCGCAGCGCCGGCGGCGACACCGGCGGCGGCGTCCGGCTCCTCGAGCCTCCGCCGGCCCTGACTGCCACGCTCCGCCGAGCTCCAGGGAGCGGCGCGGACGGCCGGGGAGGACAGCGCCCCCGCCAGCCAGGCGCGAAGGCGATGGCGGCCGGCGTGCGCGGGCACCCCGGGCTGGCGGCGAGGCGCAGACAGCGAGGGCCACGGCGGCGGTCCCACGACTCCGCGCGGCCCGCCTCAGCACGGCTCGTCGGCCGCGGCCCGGGCCATGAGCGGGCGGCGGACACTCGGCGCGAGAGGGCGCGAGCAAGTCCGGACGCGTCACTCACGCGCTTCTTCACTGGCGCCTCGCGGGCCACTGCAGGGAAGGCAGAAGGGACAGAGGGAGCGGCCGGAATGGCGCTGTCCTCCTCCTCCCACCGCGACTCCTCCTCCCCTCCCCTCCCCCAACAGTCGTCACCGCCCCCGCCCGGCGGCTCCTCCCGCGCCGAGCCCCGCCCGCCGGCCGCCCTAACCCTACATTATGACCCGCGGGGCGGCGGGGCGGGACTGAGCCGCCCCGGAGCCCCACCCCCCGTACCCGCGCTCCCGGGGGTGGAGCGAGGGAGCGCCACGTGGGCCGGGCCTCGGAGCCGCCCCTGCGGCAGGTTGCGCGACGCCTGCCCTTGGCTCCGCGATGCTCCTAGCCGAGGCGGGAGGGCAGCGTTTCTCTCTGTGCCCAGAATTTGTTAGATCGCTGGCTTTCCGAACTCCTCCAAGACAAAACATTTCTCTCCAGGCCGCATAACGTCCCCAAACCGCTTTGGCTCCCGAATCCCAGCTCCTTTCTATGTCTCTGGCCTTTCTAGGAATTTCACAAGCAGTATACTCGCCCGAAAGGAAAAGTCAAGTGTGGTTTAAGCAAAAGGTTGTCAGAAGCCCTTATGCTGGAATGTACTTTAATCCTTAACTAATCATTACGTAAATGAATATTGATATTCTCTACTTCTTTCAGTCAAACATGTGCCAGTCACTGCTAGGCTCTGGAGAAATAAGGTATATTTTCCAAAGGTTTGATATAAATGAAATACGGTATATACAACAGACAATATTACAAAAGTTTCACTGCCTAGATGGTACATCACCTAATATCCCAGTTGCCAAACAATTATCTGTTAATCACCCTGCTTGGAATACTTGACTATATGGGGCATTGTAAGGAAAACCTAATATTGAGAAAGCAATCTGTAGCCTCAAAAATATCTTAAGTTTCAGGAGCTAATCTGGGGATAGGAAGCAAATAGGGACGTGAGGGTGATGGTGTGGCGGGAGAGGGGGAATAATCAGTGCGTATTGTCACAAATACAATGCACACATATGCAAATCTGGATATAGTTTTTAATCTGATGGCAAGAAAAGCAAGTTTGGTACGCGATCATTGAAATATCAGGTTTTATTTAATAATCATGGATTACAGTAACTCCTAAGGTTTTGTAATCAATCTGTGCCCTTTACAAGCTGTCTTTGCTCTGCACCCTTAGATGTCTTCAATCGCTTTTGAGGTCTTTCTCTTGAGTCTTCATGTTTATTTGCTCATTTGATTTTGACAGATTTTGACAAATTTTTTTTTACATCTTTAACAGAAGAATTTGAAAGGTTTTGAAGTGGTTGGAAACCCAGAATTTTAAGGAACAATGCAACAGTTCTGATAGAATGCACACATTTTTTATAACACTGAGACCCAAAGAGGGTGACTTGTCAACAAAAGCTTACTACAGCCCATTTTTCCTCATTTATAGATGAAAATTCTTTCCACATATCAACTCCAAGTTTGTCTGTGTTACAGATTTTTTTTAAAAATCTATCCAGTTCATGACATTTGAATTTAAGAAAGTTAAATTTAACATACAAATCTGGTACTGTGGTTTTATAAGGATATTGCCAGATACTAAAGTTTAGTTTCTAGAATTTGGCAATAAATGTTCCTCTGAGTTAGATTTTATTTTTTAGTTTTTTATTTTTAGTTTTTTAAACATCTTTATTGGAGTATAATTGCTTTACAATGGTGTGTTAGTTTCTGCTTTATAACAAAGTGAATCAGCTATACATATACATATAACCCCATATTTCTTCCCTCTCGCATCTCCCTCCTTCCCACCCTCCCTATCCCACCCCTGAGTTAGATTTTAGTTCCACAAAAAATTATCTTACCGGTGCTTACTATATTATTACCAAATAAAGCTCTTTATAGGGTAGTTTGTACCCTAATCACTTTTGATGGTTTCCTATTTAATTTTCTTTAAATCTTAATTGTGGTTTTGTAGAACTTTGAGAAGTAAATTTCACGTTTCCTTATAGGTATTTTTTTTTTTTCAGAAAGCATACAATCGGAATGAGTAGAGGATAAAAATGTGAGAATTTGAGATAAATTTGCACATAAGACGCATTGCCAGATATCCTAAATCATTTTTAAAATGTGCCCCAATATCAGTTTTGCTGTTCATGCGTCAGCCTTAATATGGATGGTTGCTGGAATTATATATCCCCATTATATTATTTAATAATTCCTAAATTATTGCATTGCTCTGGATTGTTGACACTTAGGTAAGCAAGTAAGGTGATAAATTTCATATAAAATTTAATGTTTAGTTTTTTAAATTTATTTTTATTGAAGTATAGTTGATTTACAATGTTGTGTTACTTTCTGCTGTACAGCAAAATGACTCAGTTACGCACATATATGCATTCTTTTTTAAACTCTTTTCTATTATGGCTTATCCCAGGATATTGAATATAGTTCCCTGTGCTATACAGTAGGACCTTGTTGCTTAGTCATTCTATATGTAATCGTTTGCATCTACTAACCCCAAACTCCCAATCCATCCCTCCCCCATCCCTGCTCCCCCTTGGCAACCACAAGTCTGTTCTCTATGTCTGTCTGTTTCTGTTTCATAGATAGGTTCATTTGTGCCATATTTTAGATTCCACATATAAGTGATATCATATGGTATTTGTCTTTCTCTTTCTGATTTACTTCACTTAGTATGATAGTCTCTAGTTGCATCCATGTTGCTGCAAATGGCATTATTTCATTCTTTCTTATGGCTGAGTAGTATTCCATTGTATATATGTACCACATCTTCTTTATCCATTCATCTGTCGATGGATATTTAGGTTGTTTAAATGTTTAGATTTTAACACAAAGTCTGTTTTTCTATTGTGGATCAAAATGATGTTTCTAACAATATTTAATATTATAGATTATATATGAATCAAGGACATTGGTATTATTCTATCCTGACTCTTTCTTTCTTTTCATCTAGAAAGGGTTTGAAAATCTGTTTCTGGACACCCGAAGTCTAATATGTTGCCAAAGCACATCTGTAAGATATGAACAAGTGAGAAACATTCAGTTCACAGGGTAGATTCAAACAATTGCCAAAACAGAAGGGTGTTTTTTAAATCTACTTTGAAGAGGATTGGAATTATTTTTCTTCTTAAGGTGTATTGACATTCTGGGACAATTTTGTTTCCACCAATAAGGGAACCATAAGCAATCATTCAAAGAGGAGGTTTCTATGATGTCACAATAGCACCACTCAGCAATAGAGCGTTCAGAGATTGGAACCTGTAAGAGCACTTCCTGACTAATACATGCACAATAAAATGCATATTGAATTAAATGGGCAGCCATGAAGGAGAGAAAAACAGGTTTATTTACACTTTTACAGTGTGTGTCTAACTCTAACTTCTCATTCCAATCGGACAGCTTTGTGGTCCTGGCGGCCATATTGTTTTATAAATATATCACTATTAGGATCTCCAGCCATCAATAATGCCTCCCACACTGAGAGTCTCCAGATGTTGCTTCTTTGGTCAGCATATTAGTTTGCTAGGGCAGCCATGACAAAATACCATGGACTGAGTGGCTTAAACAACAGAAATTTATTTTCTCACAGTTCTGGAGGCTGGAAGTCAAAGATCAAGGTACCAGCAGGGTTGGTTTCTCCTGCTGCCTCTTTCCTGGGCTTGCAGATGCTGCCTCTGCATATTTGGTTGACCCTCTGTATACACACTCCCCTGGTGTCTCTTTCTCTTTTTATAAGGACCAATCATATTGGATTAGGGCCCCACTCTAACAGCCTCATTTTAACTTAATCCCTCCTTAAAGATCTTATCTCCAAATATGGTTATATTCTGAGGTACTAGGGGTTGGGACAAACTATGAACTTTAAGGGAACAAAATTCAGCTCATAGCAGTTATATTTAGCCTACTTTACTTATAATCCTATACTTCATGCCTATGTGATGTCAAATATCCTGTTTTCCTGCCCCATCCCATAACCTCTTAGATTGTCAAGGGATGCATTAACACATTAAAAGATAGTATCTCCACATTTTCTGCCAATATTGACACTTCCAATTAGAATAGTTTTGAAAAACTGAAAACAGATTCTAGTTGAATGTGAACTATATCTTTGCAAGGTCTACTTTGAAAGCAAGATCTACGTGGAGAAAAAGCTATACTTCATCAACTGAGAGACAGTACAATAAAGTGGAGATTTCTTGCATGAATCACTTGTTCTTCTTACCTTGAACATGCTCAAAGGCATACTCTGACACTGAAAGTGGTTTAGAATCCCAGACCCTTTCTCATTTCTTACCTCTCTTCCCCTGCTATAGTGGTAGGCAAACATTTCCCCGAAATTATCCTATGACATACACATCAGAAAGTGACTAATGTCACTTTTCGAAACCTCTATCTCCCTTATTCAGGGCATATGATTACTACGTATGTCCAAATCCCAAAGAGCCACTGAAAGACTGATAGCTCATTTATCTTGGCCAGCTTCCTAAAGCCTTCTGCATATTTCTTGCCTATTTGCTATCAGGAACATTCCTTGCACTTCTATTGCTCTGCTCTGAATCACAGAAAGAACTACCCATGCATATCCCATGCTCTCAGCTCAGCTGGCTTCAGAATGGATTGGCCAATGAAAGGGATAGGTGGGCTATTAGAATGTGAGAGAAAGGGAGAAGCCAGGCCATTCTGCTTTCTCCTTCTCCCTCTCCCCTTGGGGGCATCTCTTTGAGCTATGTCTCTCCGGTGGTTCCACTTTTCACCAGATTGGCCTACCCTGGTTCAAGGTTCTCCTGGTGAAGCAAGTCCCTGAGCTCTGGAAACTTTGCCTCCTTCCATCACCTCTCCAAATTAAGAGTCATAATAATTTCTTGCTGTTGCTAAACTCTGATTAACTCACTGTCCCTCTTTGGTGTACTCCTCCCTTACCTTTGTAACCAATCCTTTGAATTATCCCTTGATTTAAATATTCAGAGAGTATTGTGTTTTTCTGACATGACCTTTACTGTCATATGTTCTCTGGGTCTCAGTAATCTATAAAATGAGAATAATAATATAGGGTTACTTTGATGATTACATGGTTAAGTACATGTAAAGTATTTAGAACACCACGAGGCACAAAGTAAATACATAATAAACGTGAGCAAGTTCTTGCTATGATTATTATTAGGGATTCCACATGACCTATAAATTGAGAAGTTAAAACCATTAGATGAACACCAAGAAGAATTATTCAGCTGGGTTTGAATATTCTGAGTCCAGGAAAACAATACAAGTAGCAGAGTTAAGTGAGATCAGTTTACAAAATCTGATAGTCTAAGAAGGGACTGTTCTACTGACATTTCTGTAATAGTTTCATATATCATATAATGTACAAAAGAATTAGTTTAGTTATTCCTTGGCAACTACTTTACCACTAATTTCAGACCCTTGATGATCATTTGTGTTCTCTCTTGGATAGTAAAAAGGACACAAAGTTCAGATATAAGTGTCTTTAATTTTTAAAAATACATACTAGAGATATGGCAAGTCAGAAATTTATTTTTGGGCAAACAAAGCTATTAAGAAGTAGAAACAGAACAAAAGGAAAAAAACCTTAAATATTAGGCAGAAGTGCTACTCATTTTTGGATTCTGCACAATGTTTATGCTAAATAGGTGCTCAATAAGTGTAATTAAAATGAATTTATAAACAAAAATAAAACCAAATTTAGGGCTTCCCTCATGGCATAGTGGTTAAGAATCCACCTGCCAGTGCAGGGGACATGGGTTTGAGCCCTGGTCCGGGAAGATCCCACATGCTGTGGAGCAACAAAGCCCATGCACCACAACTATTGAGCCTGCACTCTAGAGCCCACGAGCCACAACTACTGAGCCTGTGTGCCACAACTACCGAAGCCCATGCGCCTAGAGTGGTGCTTCGCAACAAGAGAAGCCACTGCAATGCGAAGCCCATGCACCGCAACGAAGAGGAGCTCCCGCTCACTGCAACTAGAGAAAACCCGTGTGCAACGACGAAGACCCAACGCAGCCAAAAATAAAATAAATAAATTTAATAAATAAATGAATAAAACCAAATTTTAAAAATCCCCTTTCCTACTTTCTAGGCTTTCAGAAACTGTTTTTAGTATATTTAGAATACCTACTACCATCTTATAAAATGAGATGTATATACAGTAATCTACTAATTTCTCAGTCTAACAGTTTGGTCTGTTTTGCATGAACAACAACGCATGGAATTTTTTTATGTGAAAGTTAGTTAAATGGTTCTGTTCAAATCTACCATAGCTTTAGTTTGGGCTATCATAAACACCTGCAGTTGTGTGGCAATATTAACTGAGAATAAATCTTGTATAAGTGAAAATAGGATAGCATATTTTAAAATTAGATCCTATTGGTTTCAATTTCAGAACCTTCCATCTAAGACTGTCCTTACTGTCAGATGAGTTAGGTTGACTATTCTAGGCCTTCCATTTTGCGCAGGGTACGAGAAACAGTCTATGATACGTTAGAGCCAGCTACTGTTTTCCATACACTTAACTGTGGGCCAGGACCTATGCTAAACACTTCACAATCCGAGCAATTTAGTCTTTACCACAACCTCATGAAGTTGGAATTATTACACTCTTTTCACAGAGGAAGAAGTTGTGACTTATCATTTAAGTAAGTTATCCAAGGACACACAACAAAACATATTAAACTGGATTGAATTCAGGTAGAAGGTCTGTCTGACTTCAAAGCTTTGGCATTTAAACCCTCTACACTGTAGACCAGCCATTTTTCAAGTGTGGTTAATGGATCCTGGAGGTTCTCAAAACCCTTTCAGGGGGTCTGCAAGATGCTCCTTTTTCCAACTATATATCTGTGTGAGACCAGATTTTCCTCTTATACTTCAACACAAGCAATATATGGTAACAGATAGAATGTAGAAGCAAATTAGAGATTTCTGTTGTCTTCTGTTAAACCAGATATCAGAGATTTCCAAAAATGTAAAACAATGTCATCCTTCTCGCTTATCTTTATTGTTTTGGAAAAGGTGGTCACTTTTCATAAAAGTAATATTTATATTAAAATGTAATGCATTTCTTGTTTTTAAATGAAATAATGAATAAATATTTTTGAAATTTCTCAGCTGTAACTTCCAATATGAAGGGTATACAGCCTACAGACTTAAAATCTCATTGGGGTCCTCACTAATTTTTCAGTGTGTAAAGCAGTCCTAGAAAAAGTGCAGTCCATTTAAAAAATGTTGAAACCCACTACTGTAGACTTCCATTGTCATCAGGCATTTTGCAAGAACTAGAAATAAAACTGATCTGACAATTCTTTATGTCTCTCAGGTATCATGTATCACTATGGTGATCCTTTGAGAAACTGAGGTAGAAATAAATTGAACCAAAATTTTTTGCTTACTTAAGTACCATTCAAAAGTCAGTTTAGCTCTAGATTTAGAAATTATCATGTAGAAAAGTAGATCCCTAGAAATATGTGAATGAAAAAATAAAGCAGGGTAGGTGACTTTACTTTCTCTGTTGTTGAAAGGATCAAAGAAGACTTACTTCAAAGTACTCTGAAAATGGTAGAGGACAATTCAAAGGTATGGTACTGTTATAAGTTATTATAATATGGTGATAGTATGAAATTATGGAAATTAGGAATTGGTTTTGAGAGCTAGCTATAGTGCTATTTAATTAATATAGTTTTATTGCACTAGCTAATATAATTTGTAGCTATATTATACATGTTATAAATGACAGAACATAGTAAGTATTATAACTTTATATTTAAGTGCTTTACCATATATTAATCACTTGAATATATGGTGTCTCATTTGACCCTCACTAATTATGCTATGAGGCAGGACATACTCTATATCCATTCTACAAATATGGAAGCCTAGTCTCAGGGCGGTTGAGTGACTTGCCAACAGTACACAGCAAGTGTATGGTCATGTTAAACCTTGTACCTAGCATAATACCTCAGCAAATATTTATTAAATAAAAAAATAAAGAAATCAGATCTGACTCTTAGTCCAGTGTATTAGCTCTGACATATGCTGATTTAAGAAGATAATATATTTTGCAACACTGCCTCATTTGCCAACATTATTCAAAATGAATTCAAAAAGATACATTGTGGTATTGACTTACCACTCACTTATGCAGATCTTTGTCAGGAGAGCAATAACAGATGAAGAAGATATGCTTTCTTATATTAAGGGCTTATACTCAATCCTCAATTTTATTTTTTTCTATCTTCAAAGAGTAAGTGATGTAATGCTAACTCTTTTTCACATGGCATGTTAGGATTAACTTCCAAAAAACAGAAACACACACACACACACACACACACACACACACACATGAATTTCACTGGAATTCCAAAAATATGATAATTTTGCCAAATAAATGGAAGTTTGTTATATCTTGTTTATGACCAGTCCACTTAAGACAAACCAATGATCCCACCCTATTGACTCTTGAATTTCAGTACCATGGACAAAGACGGAAGGAAAACAAATAACCTCAACCCCCAAAAGCCTACAGCCTGCTGGGGAGTCAGCTACAGAAACAATGTCATAGTGTACCAGGTAATGAGGAAACCAGGAATAAGGAGCACCTAACTCTTCCTAAAGAAGATGGTATTTACTCTGACACAGTTCACAATCTGGTAGGAGAATCAAGAATATAAACAACAAAATAAGAGACGTTAATAAGCAAATTTATTTACAAATTACTGGAAGTCAAAGGAATGAAAAATGGACTTAATCTAAGAAAATAAAGCAAGGTTTCATAGAGAGCATGGTATTTGATATAGGCCTTGGTGGAGAAAGAATGAAATAGAAGTAGTTGACAGCACAGGTCTCGTGTCCCAGCCTACTGAATAAAAGTACTAAAAACTTGAACTTTCCTTTACTTTTGGTTCACAGAAACTTGAAGTAAATGATCATGAACCTATTGTATTTGTTTTGAACCAATTACCTGGAGATGGGCAGGAAACCTCGTAGCCAGAATCTCTATAACAGTTAGCTGGTGAGTAGGAGACACTGGGTGAAAAAAAAACACTCTTCAGTATGACAATCACATTTTTTGAACGTTGCAGAATCCTCATTCACTTAAATGGAATTATCCACAGCTGTGCATATGAATGGCAATTTCTGGGAAGACAAGAATTCTCCAGAACCATTTGGGGTTATCTCCTTCTTTATGTAACTATTGCCAAAAGTGGCTGTACACTTGGCCATTAAATAATCTTACTCTAATGTTCCAGATTTCTCTGTCCTTGTTTCAAGTCTTTCTGGAAACTCTTATCTGTTTTCCTTCAACAATTCCATCCAACTAAGCCTATTTTAAGAAAAACACCAACACTTTGTACTGGAAATATCAGGGGTTGTGTTTTTGGGTGGAGGCAGCCCACTCTCTAAACCCCATGTTTGGACAAATGGCCATAGTGTCTTGGTGAGAGGTAGGGTTCCACCTATTGCCACAGAAACCAAAATGCCAGATACTTGCTCTCTCAGATCCATAGAATACTCTGCCAATCAGATGCTTCTCCAGTCCACTGAATCTTTAGCTAGTGAGGCAAAAAAAGAGACAATTGAGAATTATTTCAGGTGGTGGGAGTGGGGGTCAAGTGAGAGAATGGTGGTGATGAGGGCTTCATGAGTGATGTCCAGCGTCAAGCCAAGAATGTAGCAACACGCTGCACTGACAGCATGAAGGTCATCACTTTAGCTTGGGTTCTAACTTTCCATCTTCCCCTGGTTCCGACCTATTTTTCCAATCCAAATTCTCTATCCTTCTTTTTATCCTGTCAACTGCCAAGTAGGTTTCCAACACTTTTTTCTTTTTTTTTTTTTTCCAACACTTTTTTCTTAAAGGCAGAATTGATTTCTGTCACAATGAACCCTGACTGACACAGTTTTTCCTAAGTAACAGAATGTATAGAGTAATTGTATCTTGTAGTATTTCTAATTGGACAACTTTTATGGGAAATCCATTTTAAGAAGGTCCTAATAATTGTTAAGTGACAGCTGATGATATGCCAATGGAAAAATGTCTTTATGATTGAATATGAAGAAAGATATCAATACATTAATTTGAGTAGCTCACATGGACACCCAAACCCAAGGGGATAAACTTTCACTATATTTGGCAATGGTAATGCTTGCTAATTATAACCAGAAATGGCTGGTTATTGGATATAACCATTTCTCCAGTTGAGAACAGTCAGAGGAAGGAATAAAATGAGGAGATGGGAAGGGCAGTTTCTTAGCAGAAAGATTGAACTGAAAAAGAACCAGAGTACAACAAAAAGGAATTCATCCGTTAATTTATTCATTCAAAGAACATTCAAGGAATGTTTAAGCACTAAGTGAAGAGAGACACAAAGAGAACCAAAGAGGAGTCCAGCTCTCACGAAGTGTATGAGAATATAGACATGTAAAAACGTATTATAATGGTAAAAGGCTACCAGAGTTACCTGTAATATTCCATAGGCTTGCATATTAGTTTTCTATGCTGCATAATAAATTACCACAAACTCAGAGGCTTAAAATAACTCACTTTTATTATCTCATATTTTCCACGGACAAAGACGGAAGGAAAACAAATAACCTCAACCCCCAAAAGGATGGGGCAGGGGAAATGAGAAGGTATTAGTCAAATGGTACAAAGTTTTGGTTATGCAAGAAAAATACATCTTAGAAACTACTGCACAACATAGTGCCTATAGTTAATAATACTGTACACATTAAAAATTGCTAACAGGGTAAATCTCTTGCTAAATAATTATTATTGGTTAATAATAATAGTAAATAGATAAGAGGAAGAAAAAGAAAAGAATTTTGCTTTCCTCTTAAAACTTTCATTTTGTTCAAAAGCATATACTAAAAAGTTTAAGAAGAGTCATTTTAATCTTCCAACTAGCTTTGTTGCTTATTCAACTTGGCCCAAAATTAATCTGGAAATTACTTTACATTGAATAGACTGAAAGTGATTACACATACATAGACACACACTCACACACATACACAATCACACATCAAAAAGCCTCATATCTGAGAATTACCAACTTAAGGTAATTGGGAACAGTAAAGTAGTTTCCATTCTACTGTGGTTAGAATTTACCCAGCACGAGTACTTGCTGTTTAAATATTTATTAACGTGTTTAAATATTAAATAGAAAACCTCTCAGATACTAGACGTGCACTAAAACAAATTGGAATTGGCTTCTGAGTTTCAACATTGATATTCTCTTTGGGAACAACTGACAAAAAGAAAACTTAATGACAAAAAATTGTACTCAGGGATGTCCTCAAAGCCAAAAATTATATTTATATTCTGTTTATTAATAACTAAAAATCTAGGGAAATTTATACATTCTTATTCCTCAATTCAGCTAAATGAAAACCTAAGATACTTTCTTATTCTTGGACTAAGTTGTTGAGGAATGCAAGTAATATGTACACAGTTGGGAATTATTGTCTTCCCTTTTTTGGAGATAAAAAGATTCTTCAGATTTTGGTGGGGTTTTTTTTTTTGGTATTTGTTTTTTTCTGAACATAAAGTTGGCATTTGAAAAGAGTATATTTTGCCTATATAACAGGATTTATTGAATTTAGAAGGTTAAGTAGTTGCCTTTCATATTTTGGATAAAATATCATACTAATAGTTGCTCATTTTTCACACCTTAATGTGTTTTTTTACTAATTCTATTCTTAAGGTGATAAACAGCTTTTTTCTTTCCTTTATATCTAGATGAATATCCAGGCAGTGTCCATATTTAATCATAAATGTGAGTCATAGAATGAATATGAATAAATCACAGGGCTAGAAATAGATTTTTTCTATTACAGTGCAATTAGAAAAGAACTCTTAACAATCTCAGTTTTAATTCAAGTCTATGCTAATTCCAAGGTATAAGTGATTTGGTCTGCATTAATTTCTTGCCCTAACTCTGACTTCTCATTTTTAAAACATAGTGATAGTTTTTCACAATATTCTTGTGCTGTCAGGCAGCCCATCTTATTGACACACATTCAACCACAAATGTATGCCTTACTTTTTAGAATGAAAATTAATTTGTAAATGTTTCTTATTGCTTTGCAATTTTTCTAGGTATCTAATAACAATTCTAGAAGACAATCACTACCTGCTAAGTATCATGTCATATATATATATATATATATATATATATATATATACATATATACTTATATATATACATATATATATACACACACACATATATGCAAATATATATATTGCAAACTTTCTGAAAATGTTTATTTTTATAAGTTTATTTTCTTAATAAGCAGACACAGCAGTTGGGGATATATGAAATTATGGAATTATTCTTAGGAAAAAATCTGTCAACAGAATTTGACAAAATTTTAGAAATTTTTTAAAAATTAAGATTCATTCA